>NW_026919370.1:0-15797 GCF_032062105.1 Saccostrea cuccullata
ATCCTTTACATTTCATAAATCTTTTTGGTAGAAGTTTCGTTCATCTAAACGCTCAGCTGACCTTCTAGAACCCGATTTGCTTAATGGCGGAGTTTACGGAGACGCTCCGCCATCTTGGACACGCTTCAGATTTTTAAATGCGAATATCTAGTGTGTGGATTGATCGATTCTAAAATAAATTATACATTTGGCCTTTCCAGTTGGGTCTCCATTCACAATAATTATACCAAAGAAAAATATTGATAAACCAAAAAAGTTGAAAAAGTGCACATTTTGAATTCACTTCCTGTAGCGACAGGAAGTACTGACGACACAAACGAAGGCAAAATTGCACATCTATAACTCATGGTCTATCATCTCTAACAAGTCTCCAGTTAATATCTTGAGCCATTTTCGAGAACATTCGAAGACAAAATTGCATTTTAAAATCAGGAAATTGCCCATAACTTGGCACTGGTAGCGAATTTTCCAACAAACAGAATTTTATATAAAATTCATATAGTGACCTTTTATTCCTGAAAATTTCATTAAAATCTACTGAATAGTTTACGAGAAATCGCCTGCACAAAATTTTGTCTAAAAAAAAAAGAATAATAATAATAATAATAATAATAATAATAATAATAAAAAGAAACAGTAGAATCACTATAAGGTCTTCCGTCTGAAACGGAAGACCTTAATAAGAAACAATAGAATCACTATAAGGTCTTCCGTGAAGACGGAAGACCTTAATAATATAAAGAAACAGTAGAATCACTATAAGGTCTTCCGTCTGAAACGGAAGACCTTAATAAGAAACAGAGTAAAAACAATATGTTCCCCAACTTCGTTTGGGGAACATAACAATGTCTAAAATCATGTTTATTCTAAGCCTGGGGTTTATGTGGGCTACAAATGACTCTTCAGAGTTTTATTTACAAAAGAATTAAAAGAAAAAAAATGAAAGAATCTACAAATGATAACTTAACTCAACTTTACATGAACTTAAAGTTTTGATTTGAGCGTTTTGATGTTTTAATAAAACCTCGATATCCTCATCCTTTTTAAAAATACATGATTTTTTTTTTTTACATATTTTGTTTTTTTTTTTCATTATCCATAAATTGAAACATTAAAAAAGCTCACTGGAAAAAAAAATAAAAAGTCATCCTAAAAGGTTTCCTAAATGTAAATGCTGTTTGAAGAGCAATAATAAGCCATTGGGAAATGGTTCAGAGAAGGGCCGCTCGTGATGTGCAAACAATTACCACAATACCGGTAGCATTACAGACATGATTAGTACACTACGTACAGCGGCAAACACTAGCTGAGTGACGTCTCAAAACCAGATTAATAATGTTTTATAATTTAATTCTGGTTTTAACGCTGTATTTCATTGGATGAAAATTTACTTTATATTGTATAAAATGGGTTGCCTACGTCACAATGACTTTCGTCATGACGTATCAATCCGCCTGACGTTACATTCAAAATTTGTACAAATTGAAGTCATTTTGTCAGAACAATCATCTTTTTCTTTTACATCAAATAAATGAAAATTAATTCATAAGCAATGAATTTAATAACTACCCATTTTACACAGTATAAACTGGGTTGGAACAGTGTATAGTTTACAGCTTTGCGGTTTATAAGCGTAAACTTCCCCAAACCAGTTTATTCCGTATAAAATGGGTAGCTTTTAAATTCTATATTAAATTCATTCCTTAAATAAAGTAGTCCATGAACTTGTAGCCATATCCACAGAGATACACATACCCACACATACAAGAACCAGATAGAATCACACACAAACATTGAGACACCTACAGATACAAGAACCAGATAGAATAACGCACAAACATTGAGACACCTACAGATACAAGAACCAGATAGAATCACACACAAACACTGAGACACCTACATACCCACAGATACAAAAAGAACCAGATAGAATCACACACAAACATTGAGACACCTACGAGCATCAAAAGAAACGCACAAATGGTGCTTTTTCTCACAAACCATTAAACAATGGAATTTGCTTCCCGAGGCCGTCGTTCAAACCACTAAAGTAGACATTTTTAGAGAACAGCTAACTCAAGCTGTTCTCACAAAATCATGTCAATAACATTCACATTTTCTTTTAATCACTAATGTAAATAAAAGCACAGTTTTTCTTTATTATGTAAGCTTAGGTCTCGCATGCGCACCAGCAAGTAATCTTCGGCGCTAAATTTTGCTGTATTAAGAAGAAGAAGAATATGTAGAAAAGCCTATGCTTTGTATAGAAAAAAAGTGTTAACTAAACTTAGTGCATAGTTATGTTGAATGAGCCTGCCTGTCTTTTCTAAAATTGTAAATAAATTTTATCGTCCCTTGTTGGGGGTTCTGGTATGAGGGCGGGGCTGTATTAATTATATAGTGAAAATGCATTTATTCTTTAAAGATCTTCTTCTCTGCTCCTGGGTATTTAACCAATGAACTACGTATGTACACAGGAAGAAACAAGACCTTTCAGACAAAACTGAAAGGCGGCTTTCAGTAACTTTTCAGTGGTCATTCAGCCACTGAATGGCACATACATTTCAGTGACCTTTCAGTTGCCTTTCAGTCACATTTCAGATACCTTTCAGTCACCATTCAGCGGACAAATTTCAGTCAACTTTCAGTGGAATTTCCATCAAATTTCAGTGACCTTTCAATCAACTTTCAGTGGCCTTTCCGTCGTCTTTCAGTGACCTTTCCGTCGACTTTCAGTGACCTTTTTGTCGTCTTTTAGTGACCATTCCGTCGACTTTCAGTGACCTTTCCGCCACCTTTCAGTGATATTTAAATCGCAATTTCGTAATTTTTCACTAGCGTATTATTTTATAATCAGATACTTTTCCTTAACATGGAAGCCATATTTTAAATAAAGATTTATTATTCAATCTTACCATTTTTTTTTTACTTATCGTGATCAAATTTGGGTACCTTAAAATATGTCTAGGTAATTATTATTGATAATTACAAGAATAAATAAATCGTTTATACATGCCTATTGTAAAAAAAAATATATAGGAGATTTTAGCTTTCTAATGATATTGCTTTAATAAAATCATTCTACTAAGTTTTAGATAGAGAATTTACAATGATCTTAAATCTTTGACACAGGAACAGGTGCCCGTCTCTGATAATTGTCATCATCCTTATAGGAGATGTGTAATAAATTTTTCTATCCCCAAAATAAAATATGTGAGACTTATTCAAAATCATTTTTAATTGAATATTTCTAGTTACATTAAGAAATTAAATTCTTCAAGTGATAAAAAATGATGATCCGATAACCGATTCAAAATTTAAATAAATGCATAACATTCTATAGTGCTTATACGTGTATTTTTTCATGGAAATAAATAGTTCTGATTAATGAGACAGAATTTATATTATTAAAACCATTTCTGGAAGATCGCAAGTATTACTGATCAATTTCGTTTTTTAATTATGTCATTGTCAAAAATTCAGGATATTTAGTTTTTCAAAGACATTATTCTAAATTAATTTTTAATTACAAGAATAAACAAATCGTTTATACATGCCTCATGTAGAAAAAAAATATATAGGAGATTTTAGCTTTCTAAATGATATTGCTTTAATAAAATCATTCAACTAAGTTTCTAGCTAGAGAATTTACAACGATCTTAAATCTTTGACACAGTAACAGGTGCCCGTCTCTGATAATTGTCATTATCCTGATAGGAGATGTGTAATTAATTAGTCTGTCCCAAAAATCCGCGCAACTAACAAAGAATATACAAAAGATATACAAGATATTATTAGTTATGTAGACACTTAGAGGGGTAATACGGAAACATGTGGGGTCCTTGAAAAAATCCATATTGGACTCGGCTTACGCCTCGCCCAATATGCATTTTTTCAAGGACCCCACATGTTTCCGTATTACCCCTCTAAGTGTCTACATAACGAATTTATCCTGCCGATGGTTCTCTAAAAATTTAATAATATTCAATTAACCCGCTTTCACTGAACGTCCAAGCAAGACGTTCTACATCCGTTGTACGTTGTCGTCAGACGCATTGTGACGTCAGTTATGAAGCTCCATGCGGGTCACGTGAAAGCAGTATATTGATGATGTGTGGTTGGTAAATTTTTAATATACGGTGGGTAGGTCACGTGGAGGGGGCACATAAGAAATGTGAGGTGGGTAGACAGTATAACATCGTTTCATGCAGTATTGCTCTCGGCCAATGAAATTTCACGATTTTTATCAGAGGCAGGATAAATACACATCGCAGCTCCTCGATACAACAGGTAAACTGATTGTTCCATCGATTTCAATAAATTAATTGATTTTAAATCTTCAGTTGTCAACAAGAAGTCATAGCGTAATTGATAAGGTCGCGGACACCTATGCAGGAGACCCGGGCTCGATTCTGGGCATGGGAGCAATTTTTTTTTCTTGTATTAATTTTTTTTCCTATTTTTTGTATTCGGAATTAGATACATTTAATGCTATTATGCCAAAAAAAGTGAAATAAAATTTTTAGGTTAAAAAATAAGCCAATTATTCAATAAAATGATTCAACTGAATGATCACGGAAAGGTCACTGAAATGTATGTTCCATTCAGTCGACTGAATGGTAACTGAATGATCACGGAAAGGTCACGGGAAAGGGTCTTTTCAGTGACCTTTCAGTGACCATTCAGTGGCCATTCAGTCGACTGAATGGTGGATTTTCATCCTGTGGTACATAGTTATGATGAGGAAAGATGCCTCATGTACATTTTTGAATTTCAGGACCCCTGGATCAAAGATTCGTGTGTTAGGACGGGGCTCAGATGATTATATAGTGAAAATGCATGAATTCTTAGAAAGTACATATGTATGATGAAGAAATCTGCCTCTTTCAAAATGATTAATTTCAAGGTCCTTGGGTCAGGGGTTCTTGGAGAGAGGGGGTAATCCGAAAATAAAATGATGCTTTGAAATCAGCTCTGGTATTATTCAACCATATATGATGAAATAAAATTTATGATAAAATTGCCAAAATTTTGAAACATGTGGCCCCAGGGTCAGTGGTTCCTGTGGGATGGGGTGCACAACTGGTTATAAAGTGGAAATGTATTTTCTATTTGTCACTCTGATCTACATGTACTTCTGGGTACATGCTAGTATAGCGAGTATGAGAGCGGATCTTACATCTAATTTTTAATAGATAAGTAACCAAAGTAAGCAGGCTAAGTGTATAGTTATGATCAGCAATAATACCTCTTCCAAGTTGTTAATTTCCTGGCCTCTGGTCATGTAGGTCAATGTATAATAGATCATTGGCATATTAACTAGGAGCAAAGGAAAAGATTGACAAAGAATTCATGCATTTTCACTATATTATCGTTAGAACTTTGCCCTAACGCCCACACCGCTGACCCAGGGGTCCTGATATTCATGATCTCAAATTGGAATGGAAGCATCATTCCTCATCATTACAATGTAAATTTATTCAGTGATTCAATACCCGGGAGCAGAGGAGGAGAATCTTAAAGAAATATTTTTTTTTTCACTATATATAATCAATAAAGCCCCACCCAATTCCAACACCCCTGACCCAGGGGCCCTGAAATTCACAATATTGGAAGAAACATTCTTGCTCATCATAATTTTGTACTTGGTAAGCAGAGTTATGTATTAATATCAATGCTTATATTTACTTGCGCTGCATATATGTGAGAATGTGAATTGAAAGAATTTGTGTGTATGAGGTAGTTATTATTTTTAGGCACTTGAGGGACAGTCACATGACTTTATACCATTCACTGAATTCCCGCTTGCACGAACTAACATTGGGCACCCTTAGCCTAGCCGTTGATTGGGTTAGATGTCTATATCATACAGATATTAATATTTGTGAATCTTGTGTGTGTACCGGTAAGAAATGCAATCTAAAGTAAAGTCTACTATGTTTAAATTATCTGTCTAAATGTCTGTTTATGTGTCGACTATATGTTGTGTGTAATTGCAGGTTTTATTTCTACGTTTAATAGATTATTGAACCTATACCAGACAGTCATTTTCTGATGTTCTGACCACTGGCTTTATAAATACTAGTAACCAATATTTATGCAATATTATGCAATATCACTATAATAGAGCCGTACCTATCACTGGAACATTTAACCCAGGGGCCCTGAAATTCACAATGATAGAAGAAAAATTCTTGCTTATCATAACGTTGTACTTGGGTAGTTTATTTAATACACAGGTGCAGAGGAGAAATATGATATATTTAGCCATGCCCTAGAACTAGAACCCCTGACACTGGGGCAACGAAATTCACAATTTTAGTCGAGAAGTCAATACTGATTACAATCATGCCAACAGTTTGACTGCTTCATGTCCGGGAGTAAAGAAGAATTTTAAAAATTTGCATTCATTTTATTTGTTTTGAACCCACCCCTCACGCCCAAAGGGGACAGCGACCATGAAATTCACAAATTTTCCCCCTTCACCCATATATGCTTTGTACAAAATTTGGTTGAAATTGGTTGAGCTGATGCAGAGGAGAAGCTGCAAATGTTAAAAACAAATAGCAATAAGTCACCTGAGTTTACTCAGGTGACGTAAAACAGCAAGTGTAAAGTAACTCAGGGGAGCCGTGAAGTTTTAGATAGTTTAAAACTGTGCTCTCCAAATAATCAAAGTACTGAAAGTACTGAAAAGCGGTTAGCATGCTTTCATCGAATATGTACAGTGTACAATAACAAAAAATGCATTGAATGATGATATAAAAGTAAGCATGCATATCTTTTTTCCAGTGTCATCAGCGAAGAAGCAGACACACTGAATTTTGTAGTACTTAACTAAATGGTATAACCAATAACATCCCAGACTGATGTCACAAATGTTTGTTTCAAAATATCAACCTGAGATTTTCAGTTTGAAAGACAAAAAGTTCAATTTCAAAAAAATTCTCCCTATTTGTCTCCATTGGTGGCGTCCAAAAGTGCTCAGAACGAAAACAAATATGTTGATGTTGCAAATTTAATTCGCTTTCATGCTCTATTGATTCTGAAATTAGGTAACTGTAAAGGCTACTATAGCAAACAACTTAAAAATGATAATTCAAATTCTTTAGATTAATTGATTTGGAGTACTGTACATAGATCTTTAGCTGGTTAGTCTGAGAAAAACGGATGGACGAGCAGAGAATTAATTAATTTCAGAGAGCTTCAGTTTCGTAGGCTCCCTGTAGGTCAGCAGGTGTGACCTGTCATTGGGGATGCTTACTTCTCCTAGGCACTGGAACTTTCGTAGGCTCCCTGTAGGTCAGCAGGTGTGACCTGTCATTGGGGATGCTTACTTCTCCTAGGCACTGGAACTTTCAAAGATCCGTTTTTCTTTTGAGTCCGATCACTATTTATTCTGTATTTTGATACAGATACTGAGTACATCTGTTTATTAATATTATGAACTATTTCTCTCACAGGAAGAAAGACAAGTAAACAAGATAATAAAGTTTTAAGAAATGTACTTTTCATACAATTAAATGTTCGAATAAGTAAATGGTATATGACAATTATTTAAAAGAGTCTTGCACGATATGTTTAAACGAACATATACTGAGTATTTGGCAAATATTTTTCATTAAATATTGTAAAAAAGAAAAAAACGTGTGAAAAAGAAAGTCGTTGTTTAATCCATCAATACTAGTATTTTAAAAATACAAAGGTTCACTAAAAGTCAGTTTATAACAAACAATTTAATAGTCCATTGCAAGAATTACCTAGGATCATTGTCACTTTCTTCAATATGTCGCATAAGCAATACATTGTTTTTTTTTTTTGGTTTTGGTTTTTTTTTTTACTAAAAACAAGTATACAAATTTCTATCAATATGTCTGTAAGCATCTGTATTTTAATTTTTAATTCTTCTCAAAGATAATTAACAAATTGGACAAATTCAAATTTAAAAAGTATTTTTACAACTTATACCTTGCATAGGAATTTAGCAAACTTTCAAAAATAATCATTCATTAGATATAATTTTCAATTTGTGCTTATCGTAAAGATTTTTCATGCCTCTTTCATCTGTGCATATTTTATATCGGCTGATTTTTAGAAAAGGATTGAACGCGATTCAATTTTTTTCTCCAATTTTTTAAAATTAATTTTAGTATTTTCAGGCTCCCATTATTTTTTTAAATAAAAATGTGATCATTTAAAATCGTTTGTAATGATCAGACTGAGTACAGAATTTATCCCTGGAAACAAAGCTTTTATCATCTTTTTAATAATTTCAAATGAAAAAAAAGGAGAAGAAAACAAACGTTTCATTATGGAAGTAATCCATAACTGTACAGCTTACAGATGTATTCAGTATTTTTATATAAAGGCTTTCTTCGTGTACTAGTATTACTTAAGTTAATTAAAGGGATGCCTTAATATTTTGGAAAATGAAACTCGATCGAGAGATTCTCCGATGTTTTGCAGTCGGTAATAACCTTCAACCCCTTTAGCCAGTAATTAACCCGTCCTCCCTGTGCCCAGTAGCATAGATCTTTCAAATATTTATTGTTCATGCATGAGGGGTGCCTTATAATTAATCACAGGCACCTTAATTTTTATCAGTAAGTCTCTAAATTAGCCAAATATCGAAACACTCTACCCCCTCTATATATAAATACACAAGGTGTCCAAACGCCATTTTGACCACCTGTTCGATTCAGGCTTCAATTTAACACATAAATCGGAAATGCCTACTGGTTTTTGTGTAGCATTGGGTTCAAATATGATATTTCTCGCTATACATTTCTTCCTAAAGTTTAAATCTAACGCGTTGATAATGTTATCAGCTAAACTTCATGCTGACTTCGAATTTCGTCACAGGGCCCGATCGCCATCAGCTGATGTCACGGAAATTTAATCTCGACAACAAATGCTCCTATACATAAACTTTTTTAATGCAACAATTATAAATTTATTTCGTTGACAAACAAAATCAGAAAAAAATTAAAAAACGAAAGCTTATGTTATTTTGATAGTCTTAATTTTATTTAACATATGTTATATGTGTTAGAAACAAATCATAGGTACTAGGTAAAGGCTTTGTTGAAGTTTCCGTTGTCGATAGGTAGCGCCTTATGGAAGTTTCCGGTGTCGACAAAAATCGGACACATGCCATAAAGCGGTTAGCGAAGCTAAAAATTGCTTCATGTGTGCCCGCAGTTTATAGTGTGTTACTGCGGTACTTGCTGTGTCGAAAAGTACTTCCAGTACATTGATTCTATTTCGATATACCTTTATCAGTACTCGTAGTCCTTTGATTGAAATCGAAAAACTCTCAGCAACCTCCTTTACGATGATTATTTTGTAGAAATTTAAAAAATGTTAAAAATAATGAATATAGAATCACACAGAAATGAGTGGTCAATAAGGAAATGATAAGTGATGCAAAATTTCTACTTTCGGTTTAAACCTTTTGATCTACAGTAAATTTATGTGAACACGAAATTCCAATGACAAAGTATATGTGTAAACTGTTTTACAATTTATAATTTACTCTTACTTGTGGTCAACCCAAGGATTAATATTGTCCATCAGCTGGAAAATATGTAGTAAATGAGGAGGTAATTAGTATTTATGTAAAACTTTTAAACAAATTTTCGTTCGCTTCGAATGTATATTAACATGAACGCCATTAATTTGTTTTTGTGTCCGCCCTAACAATTACAAAGAACCACCAGGTTTGTGGTAAGAAATTCAGTGATTCACACTTTTCACTTTAGTTTTTTTCAGGTAATCAATCGCTGTTTATTAAGGTTTATGTTTATCAATGCAGGAAGAATCTTTGAAAAACAATCAATTTAATTCACAAAGGCTCCAATTTGTCAAATTAACAAGTATTTACCCAGTTTTTCTCATTTCCTAAAATGAACCTCTCTGTTCAGCTACAACTTATGCGGAATATTTATGACATTAGTTAAGTGCGTATAACCTCTTATATCTGATCAAATGCTCCAGCTCTTGGCTTTAAGATTATTATGAATCTATATATTGTTAAGATTTATATTATATCTTAAAAAGACTTCTTTATTGTTCGTACATGTATTTAAGCAATATTAAATTGGACAAATTTTGATCTTTTGTTTAACGAAAGCAAAAATTCTGAATTTCATGACCTTTGCCACCTTAGGCCAAGGGTGAGGGGCCTAATTCATCAAAATGAATGTAATCTAAAAAATAAAAACTTTCCGGTAGAGAGACAAACCATTACTAGTAGCTCACAGCTGTCGACCAAATGAACATACATTATATTTAAAAACCATCTTGACACATGCACCTCTATCAGATAAAAGAGTTTAAATGATCACAATCGGTTCTTTATCCGGTTTTTACATTCATAAAATTCTAGAGTTACGCTATGTTTCTCAGGTATTGAAAATGCATTTAATTGTTGAAAATCTTTTTAAAGAACATTTTAACTGATTATTTGATTAATAGTTAACAATTATTCCTCTACCATAATTGTAAATATTAATTGCTCGTTGTATAGAGGTCAGACCAAGTGTAGTTTAAGGACAGATGATACAAACCTTTTTTTTTTTCTTTGGAGGAGTTTTATTATCATGTCACATGTTAAGAAAAGTGGATAATTCTAAGAATTTTTTCTTCTAGGAATAGACTTTGAAAATATTAGTAATACCCGGTATTTCAATAAAATTACAAATATAGACAAAACACACTCTGTAAAGGTTTACAGATGAAAACAACAACAACAACAACAAAAGAATATGTTACTTTGGTGCTAAAAGTGTAATATGAACTTTAAAAAAATAAACCAAGCCAGGTTAGTTTTATTAGGAAAGGCAAAATGGTAAAAATCAGTCCATGTGATATTGCTGATTTTTTGTCATTATATAAAATTTAACTTTCTTGGTATTTTTTTCTAAAGATTATATTACACTTTTAGCACAAATAATAATATAGAATGTATATACTACCATAATATATAGACCTTTTCCTATGACATATTTTGTCTAGGAGTTGTTTCCCTTAGCCGCCATATTGCAGGGCAACATTCCCAGATCCCTTCATTATTAAACCAAGTTCAATTTGTTATTACAGGTTACTGAAGTAAAGATGTTGCTATTTCTTCCTATGAATATACGTTTGTTAAAGCATCTATCAATTCATGATTATAATATTGCGAATATTTCACTCCCCCCCCCCAATATACTTCTTGCATTCTTGTTAAAAATTGATTGTTCAAAAAGGTAAATTCACTACTTTGCACTACAAAGTGGCGGCTAAGGGGAATAAGTAGTAGACAAAATATGTCACAGGAAAAGGGTCTTTTCTGAAATATGTTTTCACCTGTTAACCTTTACTTACTGTGATTTGTCCATATTTGTTTTTTAATTGAAATATTAGTAATCTTTTCCAAGTACTTTTCCAGTTTGTAGAAGAGAAAATTCTAAGAATTAATCATTTTTTAAACTCGTGACATGTGTATTAAGTCTCATCCAAAGGAAAAATGTGTTTGTATCATCTATCCTTAAGTTTATTAGTTTACATCGAGGATACTTTACAAATTATAAACTCTATTCATTCCCTATTAATTTATTTGCAAATAAATTCCTCACAGGGGCTGACAAATAGATTTTTAAGGCACTAGCCCAAGGGCAAGTACTTGGTCAAAATTGACTTGCCCTACCTGAATTTTTGCTTGCCCTACCATAAACTAATTCTATATTTATAGATATTTCAAAAGAGAGAAAGACAAATGCTGAGCAAGCCCCCATGCCAAGCTTTAAATTTATGGCCTACAAATAAATTCTATTTTTGAAAGTCACTTGCCCACGGACAAGTGGTTGATAAAATTGCATTTGCCCACCCCTTAAATTCACTAGCCCCGGGCGTCGGGCAATGGGATTTGTCATCCCCTGTCTCATATTAATAAAAAAAAATTATAATAGAAAATACATAACCCTCTTATTTACTCTTCTCGAACATTCATCATAAAATTGTTTGTAGTTCCAATGGGGACTTAATCATCCAGGAGCGTGTGTCTCTTGCTTGTTTTATTGAAAAATTGTAACGAGTCAAGTGTTAAACGTGTCGTTATAATGAAAGGTAATTAATCACATAAATCCAGTAAAACCAAAAGAAATTGTGAACAGGATAAAGAAACAGACCCCTCAAAACAATACTTACTAATTAACACATTTGTTGTCCCCCGCTTAAAAAGTGGAGGATATTAATTTGGGTCTCCCCGTCCGTCCGTCTGTCCGTCCGTCCGTCTTTCTGTCTGTCTGTAATGCTTTCCTTTCCAAACGATATTTCGAGAACCCTTTGAGCTTTCGCAATGAAATTTTGCATAGTAAATCCCTATAAACTGAAGAAAACCCTATTGATTTTGAGGTCAATAGGTCGATTATCAAGGTCATGAATTCGTGAATTCTGTCTGTTATAACACTTTCGTTTCCGTGCGATATCTCGAGAACCCTTTGAGCTTTTGCAATGAAATTTTATATAACAACTCCCTGTGGTCTAAGGAAGACATCTATTTATTTTGAGGTAAAAAGGTCAAAATTCAAGGTCGGAAATTTATACAAAATGTCTATGTGTAACACTTTCCTTTCCGTCTCAAAGTGTCCCGCCCCGTTTGTTTTATTAGCATTTATTGTGTTACATGTCGTTATTTTTAGCACAGGGACATGAGGAGAGTTATTACGTATAGAAACAGGTTCTCGGCGGACTTTTTATTCTTATTACATATATTAGAACTGTTTAATAGGGTTCAATTAGACACTATGCATTGTGTAAAAATTTTGACTGTATCGAACGTGAATATATAAATGTATGTGACTTTAGCTTTGCATATAATTTTCATAAGTTTAAAGCGGTTTAGAAGTTTGTCTCTCGCTTCACATGTAAGAGATCGCGGATTCGAATTCTTTTTTTTTTCCAATTTTTTTTTTCTCTAAATGATAGAATTTAGCATGTGAAACGAAAACTTTATGAGGTCTGGCTTAAACAAACTCATAAATCATAATTACAGACTGATAGATATTCCATCTAAAAAGAATCTTCTGTATACACAATTAAGAATAAGCAATCACATCTTTATATCCCGATTGGCATATTTTATTTGCTTCATTATACATGTATGCATTTAATAATTCTACAAATTCAGTCAGGGGATCCGACCCCCATCCGCTCGAACTGCGCATGCTTTACTTTTTCCCTAAGCGGAGGACACACTCTCTGAATTAGCTTGTTAATTTTCAGTTCTACTTGTCAGAGACCAGAATAGCTTATGCGATAGTAATGCGTCCGGCGTCCGTCCGTCTGTCTGTCTGTCTGACTTCTGTAAACAATTTTTCAATATGCTACTCCTTCTACAGTTTTGGTCTGATTTCAATATAACTTGGCTTTCAAGTATGCTGCAGTTGGATACATAATTCTGTGTATCGGTTTTTTGATTTCAATGAACGGTTATGTCGTGGTTACTAAAAACAAAGTATTGTGAAATACTTTCAAAATGCTACTCCTCCTACAGTTTTGGTCTGATTTCAATCAATCTAACTTGGCACACAAGTAGACAACACTAAGATACATTATTCTGTGCATGGGTTTTCGATTTCGATAAACGGTGTTGCTTTGGTTACTAAAAAAGAGAGTTTTTGTGAAATACTTTAAAAATTCTTCTCCTACACTTTTTGTCTGATCATAATATACCCGGTAATTTTGCATGTAAGTTGACTACACTGAAATACATAATTATCAATTGTGTGTTTTTGATGATTGATGTTGCCATGGAAACTAGTATTGAAAACTCTGTATTAAAATCTACTCGAATAGTTGTATTCTTATTGCAATCTTGCCACAAAAAGACACTTAATCAAGGATTTTAATTTTTTTTATTGCTTTTGTAAAGTTTAATGCCCCAACTGCTACTTTTCTCTTCCTTTATTATAGGTACAATCCAGTAGAGCAACAGTCTCGACAGAGACTTCTGGTTTGTTGTTTTCTAAGGGACTTTTATTATGAACGGTGGATCGGGGAAGGGGAAAAAAATGTGAGGAGGAAGAAAAGATAATGAAGAATTTCGGAAAACTATCTTGTTTTAACAATGGCATCAAATATTCTAGCTAGTGATCAACTGAACTTAATTCACTCATATGGTAAAGCAGGTGCAGACCTTAAGGACCCATTTCATTAAGCGGACAATTAGGAGCAGTGGAAAAAATTTAGGAATATGACAAAATAAGGAAGATTTGTCGGAAAGTTTTTTTTTTAATTCAAGCAATGGCATCAAATATTCTGGCTAGTGATCAACTGAACTTCATTCGTATGGTTATAGCAAGTGTGGATGAGATCAAAAGTAGTTCTAGCGGACATTTTAAGATGTGAGTTGAAACCTGTAGACTTGCCTAAATCCATAATCTCGTGCTCAGAATTGATGATCGGGAGACATAAACTGAGGCCAGAACAACTGAAACTCTGTTGTCCCTCTCCCCCTGCTGTACTGAAACTATAGACAGTTTGATGTTTCTTTGTTATATACACTCATACGAAACCTGTGTCCACAATTAAAACCAAAACAAGATTGGGGAAAACCATTGGCAAGCACTGATATTGAAATCGGACATGATATCGAGCGCCTCAGGGAATTTAGAAACACGATGTTTGCGCACTCGGAGTCTTCCAGTGTAGATGACATGGTGTTTACTACAAAATGGCAGGATTTAGAACAGATATTCAAGAGGATACAATCGTTTCTTAAAACAAAAGGAATCTCAGTTGACTACGGGAAGAAACTGAAAGATATTGCAAAGAGTGACTTTGGTTTCGAGGATATGGAAAAATACAAAACTTTTTTACAAGGCATTTTACATATAGAATAAGGGAAAAGTATAAATACTGTAAGTGTTATAATACTTATTTTTAATAATCCCATCTCTCTAATGTTTCAGAATCCCTTGTGTATTGTGTTCCAATTTTAGCTCTCTGAGCCAAAGGCTCAAAGAGCTAATGCATGACCATTTCAGTGTGCAGTGTGCGTAAACTTTTTAGAATATGGGCCATAACTCATAAATCCCTTGGCAAATCATATCCAAATTTGTCACAGGGTATCCTTGGCCCAAGGACTACCATTTATACTAAAATAAGGGTTTGGACCCTTAAACTAGGAGAGATAATCAGGAAATCAAAACCAAAAGCACTGGTTGCTAAAAATCTTCTTCTCCATAACCACCAGGCAGATTTTCACCAAACTTACATACAAGGATCAGGATATGTTGAAAATTAAAATTTGCTCGGGAAATTACCCTGGGGCAAAGGGCGTGGTCTCAAGGTCACTTCAAAGTTGACCTAAATTTACAATAAATAAAAACGTGTATATTTTGCTTACTATAAGGACTAGGATTATCAAATCTTGTAAGTTGATGCATCTTAGGACTTCACATCATGTTAAATCAAAAGTAGGACACGGTGACCTACTTTTTAAATTTTGCGGGGATTTGTTTTCAAATTGATTTGAAAGCATATTTTGGACACTTTAAGGCCTATGATCATCAAACTTTGTCAGTTGATTCATCTTGGGTCCTCGAACAATGGCAACTTAAAAGTGGGCCACTTTATGACTTATCCTTTTAAAAACATTCAAACCCATTATTTCGGACACAGGGAGGTTTAGAAACATCAAATCTTGTACTTTTATGCATCTTGGGACCTTGAAAGATATTTATGAAAAAGTACGTCACTGTGACCTACTTTTTGAATTCTGTTGACATTTTTTTTTAAATTTTTAAAACGCA
>NW_026919371.1:0-16051 GCF_032062105.1 Saccostrea cuccullata
AACGTTGGGCGAACGTTGTGCCCCAATCAAACTCGGTCTCTGAGTCAAATAGTGTAATGTTGACATTGGCCAACATTGGGCCAACGTTGTGTCCCCAACCAACCTCTGCCTCTGAGTAAGATAGTGTGATGTTGACATTGGCCCAACATTGGGCCAACGTTGTAAACCCAACGCCAACCATCGGCCAACGGTCCAACCATTAGCCAACGTTGGGCCAACGTAGTCATGTTATCTGGGTCTGCGTTTGAAATACAGACATTAGAGTGAACTAATTATAGGTCCGCAGAGTTGATTATGAGTTGTTTTTATAACTGGTAGCCCATCCTGTCCACTCATCGTCACGGTTTGTAACCTCGTAATTACACAGGTAAATACTAAGGTGTCAATCTATATATTTTCACCTATATTTTCCCCCTAAAAAAATAAATTACCGAGAGATGTATCGTTTTCTCCTATCATATATTAATTGACAGTATTTATGAACAGCTGTTAAAACACAGGCCTGTGTAAACGGTAAATCAAAAGAAAGGAAATCTGGGGTATGGAAAACAGAAAATATATATAATGCCTCATTCTCTGAAGATTACGTTGTCTTCAGATAACTAAAATACATGTACCAGTAAATTAATGTCCGTCGAATTTTATTTTAATGATAACATTTACTGGTGTGTACCTGTACACGCAGTGTGTCACTTTTTCTAAGCCTTCGCCCAAACGAACAATTTAGCAAATCTTGAATGAATTAATTTACACTATCCCTTCCACATATCCACACACATTCACCTATACCTAAAATCTAATAAAAATCAGATTTGTGACCATTTCTTTATTTTATCAAGATCGGTTGTAATTAAGAGATCATGTAGGAATATTAATATTAGTGTCCACTATTGCAAACAGTGATGTATCGTCCACGAATAATCGAATTTCATTATGTATGCCCTGTTACGACGCACTTTGAAAAATTACGCACTTTGAAAAATATTTTCAAAGTGCGTTAAATTAGCTACCAAATAAATGAACTTTAAAAAAATAAAATTTCTTTTCAAAGTGCGTTAATATCGACCATATAAACGCACTTTGAAAAATGTGTATGGCTTGGTCAATATTCTTGCAAATCTTATATATGATATAAATAATTGAACCTGTTTGATAACTCTTCGGTATGGTCACTTTACGATATGAAAGTGAGCGATTTTGATTTTTCCATACATGTACTTTGAAAATTCTTTCTCCCTTAATTATTTTACTGAGCTATTTTTTTTTTACAGTTTTCATGCATTTTATGTAAACTAAAATTTATTGAAAAATTTTAACGTCATACCAGTTATATTGTTGTGAAGCATAGGCATCTGTACGGGGGGTGGGTGGGTGGGGGGGTTCACACAAATGTTTAGCAAATACATTTTATAGGCATTAAAAATTGGGGCTTACCTTGGGGGTGTATCCTTTTTCAATTTAAATTATTAAAATCTATAAGTCTAGAATTTGTTTTATGCATTTTTTTCAAAGTGCAATGCCACAATGCCCTCAGTTATGTCATTACAGTTTACATCCACCTCTGTTGCCTTGTGTCAAAAAGTTTTGCACCCGAGTCCTCGTTCACACGTGCGTGGCCGCAGAGAGCCGCGGGCATGTCGGTGTTAAAAATACATCGTGTACTCCGATAGTTATAAATGGAAATAATTGTAAGTGTACCAGTAAGTGACGTTTCCAACTCAAGGGAAAAACCCGAAAAGAATATTTCAATTGCACAATTTTACGGGAATATGCTTGTACATGCAAGTTTAATTATATACATGTATTCATTTTTACATGTACAAAAGTGGCCAAAATATATGCACACTTTTGAGAGATATATCCAAACCTTAGTCTAGAACAGATGCTCTAACCCCTGTGCCACATGGGCGGTGCTCAGATTTGAAGAATTAATTCAAGGCATTTTTATCAAACTTAAGTATGCTGATACACTTTAACCTTGCACTTTCCTGTGACCTTTACCTCACTTGTCTTTAATTTGCATTTTCCTTAGTATTAAAGAAACCATCTGAGATATTTTTATGTAAGCTTATGCATTATTTGAAGGGGATTTTATAATCTATATCCATTTTTTAAGATTTCAATTTTTAGAAACTATTCAAGATATTCTCAATAAACGTCATACATTATAACATTCATACAGATTTTAATGATGCATTATTTACTAATATACACTTGGCGATGCATTCATGTCCTATAGACATATTTCTAGTTAAATCCTTAGCTAAATCATAGTGTTGAACCTAATAAATTCTTCCGATTTGATACTGTATATGCTCAGAAAAATAAGGCTGAACATATCCATTCATTCAGACAAGTCAAGGTTCCTGACAGAGAAACTGTAAATTCGCTACAGTATTTGTACCTGTGAAACATTGTTGATACATGTATAATGCAGGGTGGGACATGACCTTGACTCAAGTTCAAGGTCACGAAAGATAAGATGTTTTGGCTGGATTCATGGACTAAAAGAATATATTAAAAACGTGTGTACTTTTCCAGTCGGTAATACACATACCGTATGATCCCTATTAACCACCCCTGCCCCCATAAGCGCCCCATAGGTCTTTTTTCAATTATTAGAAAACAAGGGCCCTCTACAGTGATTAAAATCATCTAGAATCGTATCAAAAGTCTGCCAAAATTTGAACAAAGTGAAAATGTAACTTGTCTATTATCCAATTTCTCGAGTGGAAAATGAATCATATCGCATAAATTGGGTGGATTATCCTCTCTTAAAGTAAAGTTCGACATTATTTTAGCTGTTCTTTAAAATTTTTGAAGTATAAGAATGACATTAAATATTAATATGAAGAGAATACCAAAATAACCGCCTCCTTTTCGAAATTTTCTAAGCGCCCGGGGCGGTTAATAGGGATTATACGGTATTAGATTTTTATAACAGAGTTTGTCATTGATTGACGCAAGGTCATTTAGAAAGTTCAAGTTCACATACATTCCTTAAATTTACAGCGTTTTTCATGGAAACATTGCTTGATGCAAGGTCATTTTCAGAAAGTTCAAGGTCACATACATTCCTTTACAGTGTTTTTCATGGTGAAACATTGTAAGTTTCTTCCTTTACAAGCCTTTAGGTTGCTTACTTGTATAACTTTATAATGTGGTCTTCACCTAGCCAGGTTACGTCTTCCTATCCGTAGCTCCAACGGAAGACCTATTGGTTGCTTTGCAACGAGCTCGGCTCTAGTTGTTTTCTTATTTGATAATCAGATGTAGATCATTTCAACATAAATGTTATCACATGTATATTTCTGCCCGTTCGTGTGCAAGTTATTTTTGTATCAAATATGTCGACATGCAAGAGAGATATGTTAACATGCAACATAACTATGTCAACATGCAACATAAATATGTTGACATGCAAGAAAATTGCAATAAAATAAAAATTATAAAAAAAACTTCAGAAATCTCAAATATTGCCCACATATGACATCAAACATGCTAGATGCTACTTATTTATGTTAACATGCAAGATAAATATGTCGACATGCAACTTATTTATGTTGACATGCAACTTATTTATGTCGACATGCAACTTAGATATGTTAACATGCAACTTATTTATGTCGACATGCAACTTATTTATTTTGACATGCAACTTATTTATGTCGACATGCAACTTGGTTATGTTGACATGCGAGATAAATATGTTGACATGCAACTTATAAGTTGCATGTTGACATAAATATGTCGCATGTTGACATAAATAAGTTGCATGTTGACATATTTATCTTGCACGTCAACATAACTAAGTTGCATGTCAACATAACTAAGCTGCATGTCGACATAAATAAGTTGCATGTCGACATAAATAAGTTGCATGCCAACATAAATAAGTTGCATGTCAACATATTTATCTTGCACGCTAACATAAATAAGAAGCATCTAGCATGTTGGATGTCACATGTGGGCGATATTTGATTATGTCGATAAGTTTTGAATCCTCTTAGAATACTCTAATAGTAGATTTTCTCATATTCTTAAAAAATTCACTGAAATCAAGCGGCAGTTTTCTGATACTCACTTCTCAGCTGTCTGATACCCCTCCCCCTTTCCCCTTATCATCGCCAGAAACCCTGATTACATGTACGAGAGGGGAAGGGGGGGGGGGTAATCAAACTAGTCAGTACTTATAATGTTTCGTGCTTTTGACAATTTTTATGGTGATCACAATAGAATACTCACACGCTTCCCTGCTTAGGAGCGGGCGAGGGTATGACTTGTAGTTTAAATTAACAGACATTGTCCATTTGTAAATATAATTATGATTTTTTTCTCATTAATAGCTGTCTTGACGGCTATAACTAGATTATAAATTAATTATATTCACTTTGTTGAATGTGATATTTACTTACATCTTCAAATAAAGTTTCAGAATTTAATATCTTCAGAAATGCTGCGAATCTCTTCCTATTTGAGAATGAAATTAATCCCGTGCACCGTAAAAAGAAGTCAAAATATCAAAGTACAATTTACCAAAAGACTGAACTTTAAGAACGGTACAATTCGAAAATAATGAATAGTATAAGTGGGGGGTCCTTGAGCTAGACGGAAGTTTAATTTAATAATATGAAAATCGTCTCCGCGTCTGAGAAAATAACAGCATTTTTGAATCAAGGTGTAGGTGTACGTATTTAAGGATATTTGTTTCAGACACCTTTTAAAGATTTACGACGCTCGTATATATAGGATTTTGACACTATCTTGTGCAAAAAAGGACATGGGTACATGTAAATATCCTTAATCCTTAAAGAAAATATCGTCTGAAGCCACGGTTCGGAGTCTGCATGTAGCTCTGGGAGAGGATCGTGCAATTCGCTGCATTTCATTTCCGGAAATATGCATAGCATTTCCGACATTTTTTGTTTTCATTTCCGACATAATTTTTTTTCATTTCCGAAATTTACCTGTGCGGCAATCCAATTATTTCTAAAAGTAAAAGAAAATGGGATTTTAAAAGTACTTTTACCAAAATATTAATAAAAAATAATAATTAAAAAAAAACACCTTTATACACGTAGCACTAAGTCTAGGTAAAAGAGTTCAATGAGCATAAAACTTTTTCACCACATTTAATGTGCATAAAATTAAATGCAGTGACAGCACCAAACTTATGTCCAAGTCACCAGAATATTGACAAAACTAGATTTCAATGATTTTTTTAATAATTTATTCCTTTAAATTTTTCATAAGTAAAGTTATCAAATCTGTTACTATAGGTACTGCATATGTATTTGAAAAATGTCGGAAATGAAAACTAAAAAATGTCGGAAATGAAAAGTTGATAATTACCAAAAATTCCGGAAATGAAACGCAGCCGTGCATTTCGGCCGTGGTTTGCGACGATGAGAAAATATGTGCTAAGAAATTTTTGAAAAGGGAGAAAAAATACGAAGACAAGAAGAAAAACAAAATTTTGATTAAACAGAGTATAGGGATGTTTGTATCCATGATCCAAAGATAAAGTTGCATATTTTTATTTTCAAAATAATGAATATGTCCTTGTTTTTATTCTTTTGATAACAACGATCTGGAGTTCAAACAATGCCACACAATTCATTTATGAAAATATCTTCCCAACTATTTAAATGATGCAAACACACTTGTTACGATATGAAAGAATTAACCAGATCACATAGAAATGCGAGATCACATAGAAATGTGCTTCCGTAAAATATCTGATCACTTAAGAAACTGATAGTAACGGTCATTTCTTCCGGTTAATCAATAGATAATTAATGACCCCTTCTTCTTTTTAACTTTGAACATGACATATATTTCATAAATCTAAAATTTGCAAATCGCCTCTAAAAAAACAAGATGTTTTAGTGAATCTCTATGACAGCTTTCGGCGAAGTTTCTCAAATGCAAGTCGAACTCTCAAGATCAAGGGATAAAAATATATACCAAAAGTAAGAACTTGGTTTCAATGAATATTACCTGAGTGTGAAATATGAAATCCAAGCAATAACTATTAAAATGTTATTACTGAGGTCAAAGTTTCATGAATGAAGGTCAAACTCCAAGGTCGAGGTCAAAGAGTCAAATTAAAGACACATGGGGGGAAGGCCTTGTCAAAAGCAATACACGTGTTAAATCTTAAAGCCCTAGCTACAATTGTTAAAAAGTTATGCCCAAGCAAGGTTTCATAAGTAGGTCAAACTCAAAGTTCAAGGTCAAACATTCAAAAATATTTAATTCCTTGAAAGGTCTTATCACATTGAATACACATATGATGTATGAAAGTCTTAGAACCAACTGTTCAAAAGTTATGGCCAAGGTTAAAGTTGATAAAATCTTCAAAAGTGGGCCAAATTCCAAGGTCTGGAGGTAAAAAATTTTGGTAACTATACAAAGGCCTTTTCAAAAGGAATACACGTGAAATATGAGAGCCATGGCTTCAACCAATCAATAACTGACATGATACTACTTCACTTAACCTTGAACTTTGACCCGAATTTGCAAAAAAATTTACCAAATGTTAACTTGGCCATACAAATCTTTTGAATGGGTTTTTGCTAGGGTTTTCATACTTTATATGTTTATATTCCTTGTGACAAAACCCGTCATTTTTTACCCTTATCCTTTAAGATTGACCCATTTAAGGAGGCGGGGGGTGGGGGGGTGGATTCCAATAAATTACTAGTAACCAGATATATCTCATTTTAAAAAAATGATATCGTAAGCTGTCAACTATCATTCGGCAAAGAAAAATTTCATACATTTTAGTTTTAAAATCTGATAGTTTTTTGTCTTTGTATTGAGCTCTTCTTCTAAAGGAGATAAATGTAGTAGAAAAATGGCCACAACTGCGCAGCCCTCTTAAAAAAATATCTATGGTCACAACTTTTGAACTGTGAGTACTAATGACTTTTATTTTTTATAATGTATATTTTTTTCTGTAATGCGAAGCTGTTACACAAATAAATATGCAAGAAAGATTAGATTACAATACTATTCTATCTTTAAGTTTGAATTTAACTGCAAAAAAATGAATTGTACTTCAGACCATATCGAACGATCAGAAACTCTCTATGACTTGATACATTCAAAATCTCCGTGAGTTTTCCAAGTGCTAAATGCCTCACTGGCAGGTTTGATTAAGTCTACAGATGGCTTCTGTAAGCATGGGGATTGATTTGAGAGAATGTCTCAAAAGCTGTGCTAAATCCAGGATGAAGTCGCGATTTAACCAACATCATGTCACGATGCAATGAAACTTGATTAAAAGTATCGACTGAACCCGACATTTTTTTTTTTGGAAGTACAGGTAGATTTTCGTTATCTGTCGCCGTGAATAATAATAGCGGACACCGATTTACAAATCTATGTGTCCGAAGATATGTTGAAGGTGACGTTCGGAGACACGGTGTCCGTTCCCTGAGATGACGCGGTGTTTTCGCTGATTATGTTGTGTCTATTTTTGATGTGGACGTTTATTTTCCCGGTGACCGACAGTGTGGGGTTCCCGACCCGCTTTGGATGTACATTGGGAGCGGAATGTACTCCAGGTGTAAGTTCATTACAACGTTGTCATCGAGATAAGACATTAGTTACATGTATGGCAGCCCTGCCATTTGTGATTGTTCAGAATACATCGTATATAGGCATCTCAATTCCTACATTTATATATTTTTCAAAAACAGTCACTTGTAAGTGATCAGTTGCGGGAAGATTTTTTTACTGTGTTTTACAATGCATTGGCGATGCCATACTTCTTGTAGATAATTTATAACCTTTAACCTTAAATTGATTGTAGTTTTTCTAGGTTCAGGATCTTAAATTTCTTAATTGTAAATAATTTCCATAAAGAACTTATCTACAAATTTGAATTGATTCCAAGGGTGACCATCTGATGTTATTTGTATGTCTGTTGACAATGAAGATAGTACGTAGTCATTTATCTATTTCTTTGATTATTGGACAGGTCTTATATGCCAGGGAGTTACCTATAAGGAATTAAAACTTCCGAACCCTATTTTATTTTTGAGATTAAGACTTAAGAATGCATGGATGAATTTTCTATGCAGGTAACATCGTTTGAATTGCTGTATTTTACCATCACACGGTTAGAACAATGTTCTTGAGAGGTTCACAAGATACATGTAGAAAGCAAATGAAGAAATTCAAAATATCTCTGCTCTATATTTTAATTTTAAAAAGTTTTATTGTGTTTAAGTTACAAGTCAAGATTTTAAAAAAAGTTTTATTGTGTTTAAGTTACAAGTCAAGATTTTAAAAAAAGTTTTATTGTGTTTAAGTTATTACAAGTCAAGATTTTAAAAAAAGTTTTATTGTGTTTAAGTTACAAGTCAAGATTTTAAAAAAAGTTTTATTGTGTTTAAGTTACAAGTCAAGATTTTAAAAAAAGTTTTATTGTGTTTAAGTTACAAGTCAAGATTTAAAAAAAAGTTTTATTGTTTTAAAGTTACTAGTCAAGATAAATATTTTTATCATTCAATAAGATGTGTTCTCTATATATTTAAATAAAAAAAGTGTTTGATTTTATCCATTTGTACAAATTTTGAGCCGTTCAGACTTTTTATTCTCGATCCATAAAATGTGCCCTTTTCCCAGTGAGTGTGTTTATTTTCAAAGTAGAATGTTCCCCTTAAATTCAAAAATATAAGAGACAGAATAACAGAACTTGTTAGCTTTATTCCTCCAAAGAGAAAAAAAGAGATGTAGTTGATAACAAACAACAGAAAGTCAATGTATAAAGAACATAAATTATAAGATTTTCCCCAAAGACAGCTAATTTTCTCAATTGATCCAATCCCCCAAAAATGTTGAGAACAAAAATATATCTAAAAAGGTATTAATGTGTAACAAGTAGATAAATATTATAGTTTTCCCACCAAATTTATTTAAAATATTGCTCATTTCGATCGGAAGAACTTAAAACCAACTTAATTTCATTACAGAATGATCTGAAATGCAAGACAGATTATCGGGACGAACTGGATGACGAAAAAAGTAGGCTGGGCTTAATTTATTTTTAAAAAAAAATCTATTTAGAATAGTATACATTGTAACATACATATACTGGGTACTTTGCATGCGCGCACTGGAGAATACATGAAAGGTTTTAAAACTTTCTTTATATATCTAGCAATTAGCTCCAAGCTTATTTTGTTTTAAATATGCTGAAAAACTCGGATGAGAAACACAGCTAATCACAATATAATTAAATCGAAAGTTTAATTTATATTACATCTAGTTGGAATTTAAAACCTTGCTACGTGCTTTGTGCTTTAATTAAGTACTTATTTTGAACATGATTTATAATCATGACTTGTGAATATCATTCGAAAAAGAGCAAGAATAAAGACATTTTTCAAGATTTGGTACCGGTAAGAGAGAATTCACCACTGATTTATTTATGTTCTTGGTGTACTTGTCAGTGCAGTGGGAGTGGACGGAGAGCTTCGGTCCCTCCGAGCCGACAGCTCTACAGTCTACTGTCCATCGAAATGGTGACGTCACTGATTTCACGCTTCAGTGGAGAGGACCAGACGATTGTAAGTCATAGACCAAATTTATAAAGAAATGATATTTATCAGGAATTTGACCATTTTAAGCTCTGCAGATTCCGCAAAAGTGCGCATGCACTTTGATCAATACCCAAACAGACTGTGCTGATTTTTATTACATTCACATGAAAGAATTGGAATTTTTCAACATCAATATTTGAAATGGCAAGGTAACAAGGATGTTAAAAGAAATGTGTCCAATATCCACAGTAATATCCAAGTGTTCTCTCAATTATGTTCATGAATTTACATAAAATATCGTCTTTTATTAATTGGATACAGCTTCCGTTCGAGATTTGCAAGGATTTCTAATCGAATACGAGGATGGTGATATTTTTCACGAATTTGTTATGGATCTCCGAGGAAATGAGTTAGTTTTTCAGAGACCAAATGCCACGGTAGGACAAAAAGTAGTACATAATATTATGTAATCTGTATAGTACATGTATTTAGTTTTTTTTTTTTTTTAAAAAGACAACCCCCCGGAAAAGTAGTATTACATTTTACGCATGAAAATACTAAAGTATATACGAAATTTTAAAAATAATAAAAATTTTATGAATATCCGAGGCTAAGATTATTAAATAAGTGTGGAAGGGGATAAGGGGGAGTGTGAATGTGTTTAAAATCTTATTATTTAACTTGACATGTCACTTTTGAAATCAAAAAAAAAAAGAAAGAAAAGATTATTAAATAAGTATAGTACATGTTTTTATGGGTTTTTACAATGTAAAAGCGGTCAAAATATACTATTTTGCAATATTTCATGGGGAAAACACTTTAAGAGGTAATTAAATAAATGTGCTACAGCTTCTTCAAATATGTGTGTGCTGTGAAAGGAAACCCACAGGAAATCATTCCTTAGTTAACCGATGCATATATGGAAAGAGAATAAATAACTGAAAAATCACTTTGATCAGAAGATTAAGACATTAATCCGTTCTGGAGCACTCAGTTAATAACGTGAAGGTTTGACAATTGATTCCATGGCATATTTTCTTTCCTTTGTTCTAGAAGATAACATACCATATGGCCTGTCACCATAGCAACCCCTTCTCAGAAGCCGTTACGCTGCGTGTTTACGTCACGAGTCTACCAAAGTCCTTCAACCCTGACCTAACAGACAAGGTCATCAGGGGCAACATTTCCATATTCATTCCAAAATGTGAGATAAATTTTCAAATTTAAATGTTATTTTATCTCAATTTTTATTATTTTATCTAACCACAAAAAATCTTGTTCGATACCTTACATGTTGCAGATGTACTAATAGCAAGTTGTTGCGTCTTTAGTCCTATGAACGCTATTGCTGAGTGCAGGTTCATTGTGGGACGAAAAAGAGAGTATGCAAGTATATAAATTTAAATAATGTTCCTGGTTTCGTTCTAGATATATCTCCAAACCCTCCCAGGGAAGTACCGAGTACCCAGAGTCTCAGAACGTCACGGAACGAAGAGACATTAACGACAGAAGGAGTCGGAAATATTCCATTCATCATTCTTGCTATTATTCTGTCATTTATCGTCTTTCTAGGAATTCCCGTATTTTTAAAGTTCAAAGGTTAGTGACAAATTACAATCAATAGATACTTTTTGAGTAATTTTTCAATTGCAAGATATTGTACATTTTTAATTTAATTATATCTATAGGAAAAGCAGTTTGGATGAAGATGAGAATTCTTCGGAAAAGACGAGACCCTGCCCATGTTTCCAGTCAAGGTATTTGTTCCTTTAGCATTACATTCGGATACTTAGTTATAGACTAATACTTTAATTTCAAGGAACTGACTGTTCCAAACATGTATCTTTAAAAGCCTTATGAATTTTTGTATCATGTTTGCATGGTTTTATTTTAATTTTTTTTTTTTTTACAAATATTGCACTGAATATTACAAAATGGAAGAAGGGATTTTAAAATATTTTAAAATACTTAAAATCTTACAATAAAAAACTTTATTGTCTGAAGTAATTACTTATAAATAATTGAATATATATTGAAGATTGTGATAAAGGATGTGGTCTCAAAGATACAACTGCAAAGAAAATTGTAATAACTGAAGAAACACAGAAAAGAATGTGCCAAGAAGTCTGTGTTCCATTTATTGTCGAATACGAAACAATGACGTCACTTCCTCATTGTGAACCGTGTTACAAACATATGGACAGCTACGATTCTGGTTTTCATTCGGATTGTGCAGTGCCTTACGCTATTGATTCAGATTCAAAATATGAAACAGAGAAAGAAATTGCAAGAGAATCAGAGAAACAAACAATGTTACCCAGGACTAGTCATGTGAAAGCGGAAGTCGATGGAGGGCGTCGTTCATTCTCGTTGTTTCACGCCCCGCCATCAGAAACTGGTTCAGTGACGTCACTGGATTCAGAAATCTTGGAGAGAGAAATTCTTCGGATAAATAAGATTAATACCATGGAAGATGAAAAGGGTTGACTTTAAACCGGATTTTATGTTGTACATGTTTACATTTTTCCAATGTAAAGAAATTGGAGAATGCATTTCTCCCTCTGGGCCAGTTTATATTGCCTATCACTCGCTAGACCTGATATGGACTAAGTGTCAATGTATTAGAATAGTTGAATTTCATTTGTGTTGACCTCTATTTCACATGGCAACATATAAACTTCTCCACATTTTGCGTTTGACAATGAATGCAAACACATCATTCTGTCGTATTTTGACGGATGTATTTCATTTTTACCGTTAGGCTTTTATTTTTTAATTTGACTATGAAATATCCCATCTACTTGTTCAAAACACGGTGGATGTGTACGACCAACAGGGGATGCTTGCTCATTCTAGACACTTTATCCCAATTTTATATGGGAAGGTGTACTTTTATGCCCTGTTTAGAGACAATGTCTTTTAGTCATTTTTTTTAACCTTTGTAAAATGGTATAAAACATTTATTGGTTTCTCTGGATTTATTATGTGCACATTTATAACGTTATATATTTGCGCTTTATTTATCTCGGCTTGTTTTTCTTGTCGAATGGTACAAAAAAATGAATTTAATGTATTAGATATTTACTGGATTAATTAAATTTTTGCAATAATGGTATATGATAATGCAAATAAAATATAATAATTTAAAATAACGTTTTTGGTTAAAGTTATACAAATAAAGAATATTTGGGTAGTAGAAAACATTGATTTTTTTCTCGCTAAGCCTTACCCTCTGTCGGGTGAGAGACGTGTTTGTGACGTCCCACACATTTTATAAGCTGTGGAATACATTACCAACTAGATGAGCTATGCTGTAGCTCTTTTCCTTATAAGCATTGTTGCGGGACAGTGGTGGTGGGGATCATCACTTCCTGGACTTATCGTAGCTTCTATTGCACTTGTTTCGATGTCTTTTGTATTTGGTATCGTAAATTGTATCGATTATGCATCAAAAACCATTACGTAGAATTGTGCGTAAGAAAAAAAAATGGTCACATTAACTTAGATTTTAAAATGTTACAATCTGGAAATTTTCCTATTCAAATGCTAAATCTTTTTAACACACGGGTTATTGGCATAACAGGTTCTTGCAGAGTTTCCTTTATAATCAGTTCCAAACAACAATCGTGAATGTAAACGTCACAACGTGGCCCCACAAAGAGTGGTGATGGGGGTCGGGCTGGCTTTCATATCACTTTTAACTGTCCTTCGTCACGATGTCCTGCCCCTCTCTTTTGCCCTCTGGGGTCCAATGCTCTGTTCTGTCTGTTGATGACCGGGGTCTATTTTGCGATTTATGTACCAGTTTAAGTTCATTTAATTATTCTCTCAAAACCATTTAAAATACATGGTACATGAGTAATGAAAAAATGTTTGTAACAGCATATATAAATTCAGGTCAGAGGTATAAGTATATGATATACATAATCAGAAAATGAAATTGGAGAAAAAGAAAACAGAACTAGAGGTACTGTGAGCGATGGGCTCACTAAATGATACCCCCCGCCTCCCATATGGTTATAACTGGTGAAAAAGTCCATGTTTTCCTATGGCCGGGAAACCCAAAATATGTGTCGGATCAAAAAGTAAAATAGGAGGTGCACAATGGCAATATGTAATAAAGATTCTTTAAAAGTTTCATCACATTTCATTCAGTGGTATGAGAGGAGTTGCGGATAAGAGATGGGTACCCCAAAGCGTAACAGACAAACGGACGGACGGACGGAATTAACGATTACTATATACCCTCCCGCTTTTCAAGCGGGGGGTATAAAAGAGAGAAAAAACACGTATGATAACCTAATAATGAAATAAATGAGGGAAAAAATTATGGAGGACAGAAAGTCATATATTTTTAATATAAACATACAGAGTTTTTTAAAGCGACATAGCATCTTGTTTTGTCATCATTTGGGAAAATTTAAGAATATTTGGTCTAGTAAAGTAGTATTCAATAATATACTTTTTTCTGTTGTTTGACAGTGCAGTACATTCAAGTATAAAATGGAAATGTACAAAGTGTTTTTTTTTTAAATCTTAATTTGCCGAGTGGGGTTTTTTTGTCAAAGGGAAATTTTATTATTAAAACTAGAGGTACTGTGAGCAATGAGCTCACTAAATCTAGTACCCCCGCCTCCCATAATGTCGATGTGTTGCTTTATATTGTTTTACGGTAATGTGTAAAGAGGAATAACTCGTCTATGAAATGTTATCCAGAAATTTCTATTATGTGACGTCATAGGTAAACAAAAAATGACAATGTCCATGTTTTGCTCTGGGAAACCTAAAATACGCGTCGAATAAAAAAGTAAAATAGGAGGTGCACAATGGCAATATGTAATAAAGATTCTGTGAAAGTTTCATTTAATTTCACTCAGTAGTATAAGAGGAGTTGCGGATAAGAGAAAAAGCGTAACAGACGGACGGACGGACGGACGGACGTGACGGACGGACAGACGGACGGACGGACGGACGGAAATCCCGATCACTATATACCCTCCCGCTTTTCAAGCGGGGGGTATAAAAAGTTCGATGGAATAATTAAATTCTTGCCAAAAGATTAAGTAAATAAAATCTAGTAAATTTTTAATGAATTAAGAGTATTTTGGGAGGAAAGCATAATTTATATAAATATATGATTATTTGAGAAAAAAATTCCGCCAAAAGTTACTTCTTTCAGTACGTCGGCTAACATACGTGTCTATGACGTCATACACAATAAACAACCCATACGTTTTATAATGGTGCATACCAAAGCTTATTGCTGGAATTCATATAACAGGGGAAAATTATTGCAACTGAACAGATATGCTGTGGAATTATTCCAAACAGTATTGTTGCGGGGATAGCGGGGTAGATTCACCTCCGGGATTTGTGATAGCCTTTATTGTGATTGGTGTCCTGATTTTTGTGTTTTGTTCTGTTTTAACTGTGATACGATGTCTGTGCAAGAAAAAACCCTTACCGGGAAGAGTTGTGGGTAAGAAAAATGAGTTTAATATCACTTTTACATTCAAAAAACAATATTGACTACTTCATATTGAAATTGCCCAGTCAAATACCAGACTGTAGTATTTTTGATAAATCTGTAATTATTTTTCGCCAGGTACTGGTCACATGGAGTTCAAAATCAAATCTACCCCAAAATTATCCACATCGTCACATCGTGCCCCCACAGACAGCAGGGATGGGGGGTCGAGTGCCAAGGACAGGTATTCATCTCTAACCCACAACACCCTGGACAACCTTACCAACAACACCCACAAAGCTATTCTCCGCACGGGAGTGGATTACCGCACACAGGTTCTCCAAACTTTGAGCAACATCATACATTTCAATCTATGCAAAACACTACTACGCATTATCCACCACAAAGAAACCCCTTTTTCCCTCGACAGCACCGCCCAAAATACGAGCAAGTGGTTGGAACACCCGGGAAACAACAGACCATCCAATGTTCCACCAGAGGTCGCTTTACTACCGGGTCATGTTCCGCCGCCTTTTGAATACAGCCCTCCCTCGCTTCCACCAAGATCGCAGCTTTACAACAATAAATGAATAACTGCTAGAAATTGTAATTGATTTTTCAATAAAAAAAAAGAATTTTCTTATTAAGTTTTAATCGTCACAGGTGTTTTTCCCCCCCCCCCCCCATTATTCAGTAAATTTTCATAATCTGGAAGGGTTGCTACATAATGGTCACACTAAAGGTTGATGCAATTGCCTTTAGAAGCAATTAAGGAAAAGACTTTATTGCTGATCAATGGACTTCAAATAACAAGGGGAATTTTTTTTTCGTTATATTTGACTAGGTGTGAAATTGTAAATGCATTGATAGGATACGACCAATAAAAATAATAAAAGTCTCTGTATGTGGGTTTTCAGTTGGATAAGTGCAAATTAAATTTGAAAGTCCTAATATAAATGAGAAACTAGTGCTAATTGTAACGGGGGCCTTTCAGATGTTCCCCCAAAAGCTCCCCATGTCCCTTTTTGTG
>NW_026919372.1:0-10000 GCF_032062105.1 Saccostrea cuccullata
AATATTCGATTGATTTGAAATAAAATATATTCTGAAATTAGAAGAAGAACCCATTGTCTAGAGACTGTTTCAATATAGGATTTGTTTGATGAGGATGAACCACGTGTACTCCCTCGCTAAACATTTGACCTGTTCTTTTATTTTAGAAGCTTGATTTGTAGTTCTAGCTATACTCTGATGAGCTCCTGTAACAAGATCAAAAGACAGAACTATTACACTGAAGTATATTGATGATTATTATCTAAATAACGCCGAATGACCCGGTCATGGCATTGATCATGCTGTTTTAATCATTAACACTTTCCTCGTGTTTTGAACAGATAAGATGGTTATTTACTCATTATCAGAAACTGAAATACTGAACCTTTTTTATTATTAACACTTCGATACGTTTTTTTAAAAATAAATGTGTACATTTATTATTTTCAAAAAAATGATATCTTCCATTATTTAAGCGAGTATAAGAAGAAAAAATCCTGTACTTTTATACATCACATGAACTTGTAAAATCCAATTCTTTCATAAAGCGCACACTGTGTAGAAATTGAATCAATTAAGTCTGCGGGGACTAGTGTCAGTTGTTAATGTACAAGTTTTACAGTCATTAAATCCTTGCATCACAACACGTGATTTAATTGAAATCTCCACAGAACAGCAGGACCGGGCATGCGCTTACACTCAATACGCCAGTTACAAAATAGCATGTTATTATTTCATTTTCATGCAAGGGGGTCTGCAAAAATTCTACATAGATTTTCGTTGCCAGGCATGCACTTATACTTGAAGAAGTTTAAATTAATCAATACGCCAGACATACAAATTAAACTTTCAAATATCGAATATTAATTTTTTTCCATATTGCAAAAATTTTTTGTAACCAGACATACCATTACACTTGAAAAAGTTTGGATGATACACCATATACAAGTTCCACTGTTTAAATTTTTTCCCGATGAAACGTCAGAGTGGAGAATTACTGAGTATCGTTAACACACGATATTAAGAAAACCAATACATGATAGTTTTATACGAACTTCTGAATCATATCAAGATCATGATTTTGCATGCAATTTTATGATCACAGGTTTCCCGATCTACCTATTACACTAAATGTATACATGTACACGAAATATTTCGAACTGTTAATAAATTTTTTCCATTAAAATGAAACGTCAGAGTTTTCTGGAGAATTATTTCTGTTATTACGAAAGCCTACAAGGGTCAAATTAGAAAATGAAGAAAAAAAATTAAGTCGTAATAACGACTTTTTATCTCGTAATAACGACTTTTTAACTCGTAATAACGACTTTTTATCTCGTTATTACGACTTTTTATCTCGTTATAACGACTTTCTTAAGTCGTAATAACGACTTTTTATCTCGTAATAACGACTTTTTATCTCGTAATAACGACTTTTTATCTCGTAATAACGACTTTTTATGTCGTTATTACGACTTTTTATCTCGTTATAACGACTTTCTTAAGTCGTAATAACGACTTTTTATCTCGTAATAACGACTTTTTATCTCGTAATAACGACTTTTTATCGTAATAACGACTTTTTATTAGACTTTCTTAAGTCGTAATAACCATTTTTTATCTCGTAATAAAGGCATTTTAGTCGTAATAACGACATTTTATCTCGTTATTACGACTTTTTATCTCGTTATTACGACTTTCTTAAGTCGTAATAACGACTTTTTATCTCGTTATTACGACTTTCTTAAGTCGTAATAACGACTTATTATCTCGTTATTACGACTTTTTATCTCGTAAATAACGACTTTTTAAAATCGTAATAACGACTTTTCATCTCGTTATTACGACTTTCTTAAGTCGTAATAACGACTTTTTATTTATTTTTTTTTTTCCATTTGAAACATTTTTTTAACTTGATCCTTCTAGGAGATAAAACGGAAACGTGCCCGGTATAACGGTGTCGTGTAGCTGAAAACGCGATGATTGTTTAGTTATAAAATTGTCAAAACAGTTGCACCAGAGTTTGACAATTTATTTATTTATATTTATTATAATCTGTAATTATTGACAATATTTGGACTTGTTTTGTTTACACACTTATAATCTAAATCATTATGCCGCTAAATTGAAGACATTAGTGTTGCACATCGCAGAAATCATTTCAAAATATTATATATGATACATAAGCGCGTGTCGAAAGCAAACTGAAAGGGGGGGGGGGGCTAAACCAACAAAAAATGTTTGGGGGCTACTCATTAAGCCCCAATTATCAATGCCTATGTAGACTACATTATGTATTTCTTTGCAAAAAAGGGGTTTAAATTGCTGTTCAAATGTACTTTTGCATTCCTCGTTCACAGACAAAAACTTTCAAAATATCAACGTGAAAGTCTATGCTATATATAACCAAATTACCATATATTGGCAACTTCTTTCCGTACCAGATTTAAATTAAACTACCACATCACCCTTATTTGGCTATATTGCAACAAAAAGTGTTGGGGGCGGCAATGAACTTTTTCATCAGCAGGAAAGTTATGTTTGAGAAAATAATGGGGAAGCCTCCACCCCCACCCTGCAACGTGCCTGATAAGCAGATGATACTCATTTTCTTTTGTCAGTTTGATGTATAAATCAACTTCACGAGGCGCGGTCATAAGTTTCCGTAATACGGAAAGGTCAAAAATAGCAAACTATTGAAAATAATCTTACTAAAAAAAGTCGTAATAACGAGATAAAAAGTCGTTATTACGACTTAAGAAAGTCGTTATTACGAGATAAAAAGTCGTAATAACGAGATAAAAAGTCGTTATTACGACTTAATAAAGTCGTTATTACGAGATAAAAAGTCGTTATTACGAGAAAAAAAGTCGTTATTACGAGATAAAAGGTCGTTATTACGACTTAAGAAAGTCGTTATTACGAGATAAAAAGTCGTAATAACGAGATAAAAAGTCGTTATTACGACTTTATAAAGTCGTTATAACGAGATAAAAAGTCGTTATTACGAGATAAAAAGTCGTTATTACGACTTAAGAAAGTCGTTATTACGAGATAAAAAGTCGTTATTACGACTTAAAAAAGTCGTTATTAAAAAGTCGTAAGATAAAAAGTCGTTATTACGACTTAAGAAAGTCGTTATTACGAGATAAAAAGTCGTAATAACGAGATAAAAAGTCGTTATTACGACTTAATAAAGTCGTTATAACGAGATAAAAAGTCGTAATAACGAGATAAAAAGTCGTAATAACGAAATAAAAAGTCGTTATTAACTTAAGAAAGTCGTTATTAACGAGATAAAAAGTCGTAATAACGAGATAAAAAGTCGTTATAACGACGTAATAAAAAGTCGTTATTACGACTTAAGAAAGTCGTTATTACGAGATAAAAAGTCGTAATAACGAGATAAAAAGTCGTTATTACGACTTAATTTTTTTTTCTTCATTTTCTAATTTGACCCTTGTAGGCTTTCGTAGCGTTCTGTTTCATGATAAGGCTTCTTTCTGAAACTTACTGCAATTTTCCATTCAAAATTTGGTCGTCGTAGATCATATATGAACTTGTACTTAACTTCTTTTTTCCACTTCGATATCTGTGTGGTTGTATCGAAAATCGCTCAAATTGTCCATTAAGCAAAGTAAATGCTGCTTTGCTTAATGATTCAAATTCTGTTTACCGATTTCAGTGTTGCTATTGTTTACTACAGTTACATGCATGTAAGACTCCAGATTAATAACACACATTAGCAAATTGATTCTTGAATACACGCTCTGTTTTGAATATTAATTTTCAATTGTAAGATTTGTGACGTGGAATATTTACTTGAACATTAAAATATTATGAATCCTTTTTCTACAGATGAAAGTTATTTTTATTTCTTTTAATATGATGATAGTTTTTGAGGTATAAAAGCTTCAGTTTGTAAAATTATATTAAAGAAGTAAATAAGATTGATGTGACTAAATTACCATCTTAGAACTACATGAAACCTTTCCTTAGAGTCAGAACTTGACATATGTTTGAATAACGCAGTACGCTCTAATTTACATTGTGAATTCTTTCAAAAAATATTTTAGGTTCACGTGAAAGAACGTTTACAAGACAAAATTCTCTGGAGCTATAACAGAATTATGAAAATCATGGACACATGGTAACAAAAAAGTTCGAGACCTTTATTTGATATATAACCTAACCTCAGTAAACCACAGAAACTGGTACGGTGGTACAATTTATAGACGATTTGGTGCAAGTTACAATAATGCTACAGAATGACTGAATAATGCAGAACACTAACATTACTAATTTTTCAAGTGGGGGAGGGGTTTTAAAGTGCAACACCGTATTATTACCCGATATTTCTCTATCAAAATTTCCATCTTCAGTTCAACAATTAAGGTTCATAGATACTCTGATAAGAGAGATAACTCTTAATGACATAATTGTCTATTATTCCTTTATAAATTTGTCGGGTTGAAGTGTCTTTTTTGTCCAATTTTGCCCCGCAAGCTATGCTATATTTGTTTGTATTTTATTTACAGAATACAGTTCTTTTGGAAACTCATTAAGGTTCAAGCAACATTTTATATGAGCGAGCAGAGGGTTTATGAACCTTAAACTCATAAGTAGTGGGGGTATTGTTTGGTTAGCTCGCTCACAATACCTCAAGTTTACTTTGTAACACTGATCCTCGTTGAATGGTTTTCTTCTCGATGACCAGAGAGCTTCAGACATAGACTAGCTCAGTGCCCTCAAATCAACCTCGGTACCTTCTCAGTGTCATCAGAGTAAATCTCATAATTTCTCAGTATTACCTCAGTGCACCCCAGGACTGTTTTTCGTTCGACATGCGTCGTCCGTTTTACATTTGAACATTTTCAGAATCTTCTCTGAAACCGCTGAACCAGTTTCAACCAATTTTGGCATATAAAATCTATGGATGAAAGGGGACAAAAATTGTGAATTTCATGTTCCCTGCCCCCCCCCCCCCCCCCCGAGACCTGAGAGTCGGGGATAAAATTATTATAATTAATTAAGACCATCATTAAAGGGGGTCTGGTGTTAGGATAAGGCTGTGTTAAATCTGTAGTAAAATGCATTTTTTCTTTAAAAATCTTTTCTGCCCCTAGGCATATTGGAAGGAAACAAGAGTTAAAATTTTAATAAACAAGGGTATTTTTACCAGAATTTTGAACACCTAGACCATTAAGTCAAGTTTTCTGGTCCTGGTCAGGGCTCTTTTTGTTTGTATTCTACTGAGCGAAGTTCTTCCCCTTTGCCATTCACCTCATTGATAATTGATCACTGTAAATAATGTATCTGAAAAGTTAATAGAATAAGAGAATTATGCAAGTACAAAGTCCTTTGGTCTGTTATATGCCTTAAACTTATGAAGATAAACATGTATAAATCTAAGATATCACTTTGCATCTGCAACTTCCTGTTCATCATGATCGGCGAATGTATGTTTTAATGGATTTCATGTTTGCACCTCCCGAGAATTTTTCTGTAATTTTCCAATCACAAGAGTTTTAATGGAAAACAGCAACACACTCATCTTTCCTTTCCCTCATGCACTTCTAGAAATATTTTGGACACCATACATTGGGTATTACTTGACTTTACAGTCTCAGAAATTATTTTAAAATAAACATTGAGGAATGTGGGTTTCATTTTTTCTGGGTCAAAAGTCACTTATATGGTATTTTATATAAATGTTGTGATCAAGATATTCTCAAAAAGGTGATGATTTCCAAAAGAATTGGCATCCTTAATAGTTTTTGGACAATTGTAAAAAGTACACGTATCAACTAATTTCCGTTTTAAAACTGCTAAGGAACTGGTAGTTTAAACTAGAAACATGCCTATCCCGCGTGTTAAGTTAAATAATTTGCTGCAAATATGTACCTCTACATGTACTCGACTCTTAATGCTATTTAGCATTGAAATCTTGTTCGTGTCAACCTACTACGACACGGAACATCGATTTATACGTTCCCATTCGAAGGATCGTCTGCAATTTTCGCAGTGGATTCGAACACGCAATGTAAAGGTGAGCTCCTTACTCCGCGAATCTAGAGGAAGGCATGCTCTCTCCTTCATGGCATCTGATCCCACCTCTAATATTTTAGAGGTACATGTTTGCTCTGCTCCTTATTGGTATTGTTTGAATGGAATTTTGAGCTTAATTAAATACTGTTCGTTAGTGCCATTTCACATGTATTTCATTTCATCAAGTACAATAAAAAAAAACAACAACAAAAAACCCACCAACAACTTTATTTGCTATATACATACATGCATCCAGTTCTGATCCAAGCGCAGATTTACATGTGTATGTGGTTTAATGTTTCGTATTGTAATACAATGGAATAATCGGACGCAGTGCTCTTCTACAGCGAGTGGCCAATCATCGTCTAACTTTGATTCAATTGTACAGTTAACACTAGAGCATATCGAATCTTCTTTGCATCCGCTCAAGCTAAACCTGAATTTATATTATCAAGAAAATGTTATGCGTTTCGCTTTTCTTTATCTTTCTAATTTCGTTTTCCATTGATGGGACATCAAAGACGCCAAGTCCCCCACATCAGTCATGATGTGATTTACCGACACTGAAAAAAAATAATCGTTATCAATTTTGTGAGCATTTCTAACAGTCTCATTTATCATATCTGAGTAACGATGACAATGTTACAATATTAAATTAAGGACACGAGCGTTGTCCCGAGGAGACCTTCATAGAGTCATGTCTGGCTTCTGTACATGGATCTGTGTATGAAAATTGGATCTTATCGAACGCTCAGAAAATATGCGATTAACAGGAAGTATTACTGGAAGAATTTTTATTTCCTTACAAATGCACATTCTTCCTTTTCATATAATTTAAAGGTTCGGTATGAATTTGTTACCGACCTAAAAGGAAATATACATGTACCTGCAAGATGTGTTTTTTTTTCCTTTTGGTAGAGGTGTGTTTTAACCTTGTTGGTTATATCTTGCCATAAACATGCATGTAGTCAAGATATATCCAATCTTCTACGGATTAAGAAATGCTTTATTTTGAAGCCTTCAGAATATTCATTTAGGAAAAAGGCAAGTATCAACTTTATTAACATACACATACGTTTTCTTTGTGAGAAAACCGGACAAGACAATTGGTTATGATTAAATGATTTTCTGCAATTCTGGAAAAGGTGGAAACTGCTATTAGTATGAAAGATCAGCAAAAATATGTTCAATTTTCTTTGAAATGTACCGAAGAAATGTTAAGGAAGATGCGACAAAGTTATCCATTTTCCTGATTAGAAATCAATGGTAGACATCAATGACTTTAACATCTGTGATTAATTACTAAAACACAACTGAAGTTATGCTAGATAACTAAAGAAGAAAAGGATATGATTGATCAGAGTTTCAAAGAGGCCTAGGTTCACTGTGTAGAAACGGACTAGGTAAAGTGCGTTACCCTAGTTTAAGATGGCAACAGGCTTGTACGCTTCAAATAAACGTGAATAAATATTGGTTAATTCTAATGAAAAATCTTACTTTGTTTTGCACCAATTTTTCATAATTATATAGTGTACAAACATGTAACTATTAATAGTATTCTTCAGGGACGTAGCTCTGCTCCCTTTAAAAATGCACTTTTTTTATACTGATAGACAAAATAGGCTATTTCAGGTCCTGAAACAAGGAAAATGACATTTTACACTCACTTTACCCTAGTCACCAAAATAGCTAAGAATTTACTTTACCCTTATCATGCTCAAATTTTGTACCCGTTATCTGGCTTTAATCAGCGCATGTCATGCCAACTTTTCGCAATTGTGTTCTTCTGTATGAAATATTTCAATTTCAACAACAAAATTTATAATGTAGGTCTGTATAACCCTGAAACTAAGTGCACAATGATCGAAGCGTATTTGCCTGTCGCCATCTTGGACTAGAGTAACGCACTTTACCCTAGTCCGTTTCTACACAGTGAGGTTCGCTTTAAAAAAAAAAAGAGCCCGTTACAACCTTTTAACAAACAAACTACTATAGGCTATAAAACAAAAATGATAAGCAGAAATGGGGTGGGGGTTATAAAATTGAGCAATATAATAGTGATACTTTAATTAATTGTAAAACTTGAATTATGTCAGGTCTTGCATTTCCAGATGATGGGAATTAATGTCGAAAATATTGGAAAACAAGAAGTTTGTGATCGAAAGCACACTAACTATTCCCCGCTCTGATATGAATATACATGTACCCTTTCATGTCGACACTGAATAAGTACAAATTAAAATGAATCACACCATATGACCTGCCTAGACAATGAGCATGTTAACATTTCAAGCATCTGCGATGAGTAAACTCAGGAAGAATTTGTTACGGACAGATACATACATACACACACAGACAGACACATACACAAGGGTAAAACAGTTACCCCCTTTCCTTTAGAGCGTGGGTATAACTACCAAAAAAGTATCATTAAACACGCCATTGTGAAAAATGCATTCTTCTTTAGACAATGAAATGTAATTATTTAACATCATGAATGTGTTTCTTGTATAAAGTAAAGTACTGAAAAAAAAAACAAATTGAAAGAGTTGTAAATTAAAGCCTTTCACATTTTTACAGCTTTTTGATTTTTCTGGTCACATGGGAAAAGAATATTGCGATGATCAAGTATATGTCGTCAATCAGTCTGTTTATGGGGTGTGTAAGCAAATTTAAAATCACATACCGGTATTTGATAAAACATCGTAGACGAGTGGATGACAAGGAAGATACATTCATTGTAATTCTATTTAGCTGTGTCAGACTTCGACGAATATTGTTGCCAAGAAGAGTAAATATTGCTATTGTGAAATTCTTTTGAATGGTAATTTCCATTTGTCCACAATGGTTAAGTTTACAATATCAAGGTTCAATACTCTCTGATGATTAAATCTCGATTTCCATGTTTTAAAAAACTTACATTTTCCCAATATCTTAACTTCAGTTTGGGTTATGACGTCTTATTTTATTCCCCTGACTAGAGAAACACCGACATCTTACGAACGAACGTAACCAAAAACGGGGATCAGTCATTGTAGTCTATTGTATTCATGGTCGCATAATTGAATTCTTCAATTTTATTGGAATTTCGATAAATAAAATCACCGCAAGGTACCTCAAAGCCACGTCTTGTCGTAGTCGCTACCGTGACGCTTCAATACATTTCAGTGGACATTTAAACGAGCAAAGGGGTTGGAGAAAGGAAATGAAAGGAAATTTAAAAAAAAAAAATTGCAAAAACCCAAACAAAAACTTTGAGGAAATTCTTGTTCCAAATACTATATGCTGCGAAAAATAAAATTAATGTGGCTTTAATACACAGGTATTATTTTATATTATAAATCCAGGGGAGTGCCCGTTCATAATTTGTCGGTTGAAAAACTTCTTCTTACAAACGCGTATATATATTTATAAAAGTTATGGTAAAACACGTGTGTTTGTTTTGTATGCAGATTAAGTCCATCGATAAAGGAGATCGATTGGTTGTTTATTTGTTTACGGGTGAATAGGTTGAATCCGTGCTACGCATGATTCAGACACGTATAAGGTAGATTTTCGGGTGTTTTAAGTTATTCGAAGTTCGCTGCTACATTGCAACAGACTTATCCCCCACCCCACCCACCCCTTCCAGTACGATCGATATACTGTACACGTTAAAATGTTCGTTTTAATGTTGACTGTCGCTTTATTTGTTTCTTTTGTAGAATGATTTGGATTTCAGAAGTTAAGCTAAAGACTGTGCTTTGTATACTGTATACACTTCATTAAAGTCTGTTGCACTCGCGCATACGAGCTCATCCTATATAAAGTGGTTTTGAGTTTTATTTATAAATAATTTATGTTCGTTTGAACTGGTGAATTTAGAACATAACTTAAAATTCGTTTCACGGGTGCTAGTTGACAGGAACCCCCCCCCCCTAAACATCCGAGACCCAAAGCTATTTTTTAATTTCAATGTAAAAGCTCAAAGGCT
>NW_026919372.1:15000-16112 GCF_032062105.1 Saccostrea cuccullata
TATTACAAAAGCTAAGAAGTAATGAATTGGCATTTTTTTCCTATAGCTCAACTGAGCAAAAGGCTTATGAAATACGAGGAGAAAACGAACAGTATTCAAGCTCAGAAGTCCATTCAAACAGAGTCAGCGTAATCTTGGACGTCTAAAAACATCTTCAGAGATGGGATCAGATGCCATGTAGGAGTAAGCATCCCCGTCCGACCGGTCACCCCGCCGAGAATTAACCTTTTGATGTCTTTTCTTTTTTCGGGTTTTCAACATTACCAAATTCACAAGCTCAAATTAGCTTTTCTGATCACATTTTCCGGCGTCCGTCTGTCAGTGAACTTTTCACATTTTCGACATCTTCCCAAGAACCAGTGAGCAAATTTCAATCAAACTTGCCACAAGGTACATTGTATCATTGAGTAAAGGGGAATCAAGTTTGTTCAATTGAAGGGCAAAATCCTCTTTCGAGGGAAGACAATTAAGAAAAGGTGCAAATTAATGGCATCTTTTAAATTATTCTCAAGAGCTATTGGGTCAGGGAAGATGAAAATATTGTCGAGGCATCCTCATGTAGTATAGATTCATGTTTATTTAAATCATAGCCCCGGGGGTAGGGTGGGGCAACAATGGACGATGAAAGATTTGTAAGAAAAATCTTTATATTTTCTCCTCAAGGACGGCAAAACAATGATTGGTCATGTTTATATGGAAGCATCCTCAGATGTGTAGATTTGTTCAAATGCATGATGAACCCGGTAACAAGGGATAATCAAATTTTATATTGCAATATATAGGGAAAATCTTTATAAATCTTCTTAAGAACAAAAAACCCATAATTGATAATATTTATATGGAAGCATCCTCGGGTAGTGTAGATTCAAATTTGTTCAAATCGTAATCCCCGGGTGTAGGATGGGACCAAAGTGAAAGTTCAAACTTAAGGGGGAAAGCCACAGAAAGTTGAAGAAATATGTAGGCATCCTTATCCATGTAAGTGTAGATTGAAGTTAACTCAAGTCATATCCCCCTCCTGTTAAGGATTGGGACAATTCATCAGCACCAGGTAAATTCAGGTCATCAGATTTTATGGGACTGGCTTTGAATCTTTTAGACTTGTGGAATGT
>NW_026919373.1:0-15890 GCF_032062105.1 Saccostrea cuccullata
TCTCCATCGATGTAAAGTTTGTCTTTAACAAGGGATGCCTTTTTTTCATCTTCCTTGGCCTTCTTATAAATGGGGTACAGGCCCTTCCTCCGTTCTTGGATTTTTTCAAATTTCACCAATGACAGATGTGTTCCTTTAAGTTTGAAGGCATTTTTGGGTAGTTACCTGGGGGAATCTGTTGAATTTTGCTACAATCGGGCGTGGTTTTACGTTGTTTCTTCTGCCGATTCTGTGTGCCCTTTCTTTAGAATGTCGTCCTCTAGTTCTAAATTGGCAGGCATTTCTCTTAACAATATCTTCACAGTTTTCTTGCTCCCCTTTTGGTGCCTCATCTACACCGTAAAATGTAAATTTTCTCGCATTGATCTGCATTGAAGGTCAAGGATATCATTTGTGAGTCTAGCGTTCTGCTTCATGGAATTTTCTAATGCTGATTTCAATTAAAAAGATCATTAGTGCTTTTGAAGTGTTTTTATCTTAGTGTCCAGTGATTTTGAAATAAATTCTTGGCTTTTTTCTACCTCCAAGCCCGAGTGTTTAGACTTTTTATATTTTTTTTCAGACTTGACAGGGAACTCTCAATCGATTCTAACTTTTCCAGTTTTTTCATAACATCTAACTGGGAAAACATTCCTTGAACCCACTGAGGGGTAGCCTGAGGGGAAGTGTTCATTAAAAATTTTTGGAATTGTGATTGCATAGGTGTCATAGGTACTGATTGCATGGGTTGCATGGGTTGCTTGGCTCATTGGTTGTAACTGATATACGATAGGTTACCTACTTGTTGGATGTGCTGTAATTCAAAGTCGGCACTACTGTTCTGACTTTTCTGACTGGCCGCCATTTTCCCCTGTGCAAGTTTTTTTGTTTCTTTTTCTTAGGTGGTTTGAGGGAGAAGGCGACCCAAAATTCATATGAACCGACTGAACCGATACTACAAACACAGTACTTACACATTCACATAATATCCCAACCAAGAGTAATGTTACTGGGAGTGAGAACACAATAAATGTCGTAAATTTCTCAGTTAAAAAACGTGTCCACCTCTGTCCATGTCACGTGATCTTCCTGTCATTCGGAACTCCGAAGTGAAAGGACTTATCTTTTTGATGGTAAGGATTTACATGTTTTTTTAATTAAATAACTTAGATAAAACTTAGATATCGTGTTAGAAGAATAATTATTTCATTGCAAAAATTATCTATATATTTATAATTCTATTATTATAACTCAGCTGTTACTTTTTTCATGAATTTTCCCCTGGAAAATAATTCATATATTAAGTACCTACATGTATGTAAACGATGCTAAAATATTAACTTTAAAAAAGGGATATGTACGAATTTTTCACGCACGGCATAAATTTTATGCAATTTTAAAGAGGTTAAATTACTAATGGATGTATAATACCCTGGTAATTAAGAAGGCTTTTACAGAACAAGAATAAATTAAAAAAACTAAAGAAAAAAAACCATTTCTAGAGTAACATGTATTTAAACGACATGTAGGTTTGAGAATTATGAACAGTACTACAATTATTCAGTTAACTAAATATCTTTAGAGATAATTAAACTAATGGTGTGGTTTTAAATTTTAGAAACTTTTTAAAAAATAGTCTATTATTAAAAAAGGAAAATTCCTTCCTTCACCGTACCTACGCATATGTTTAAAAATATGTTTTTTTGCCATTCAGTATTTTAAAGACCCCCCCCCCCCTCTCCGGTGCCCTTTCCCCCGAAATAAAATTCTTATTTATTTTTTACAGTTAATATCAATTAATATTTAATTTTTATTGTTACACAAGGAAACCAGTCTTAAAACCAACATAAATAGTCATTAAACAATAGTATTTTAGTATAAACCTGTGCCGACAGTAGTATTTTAAATTGGCAGGGAATGTGTTTCACATTAAATTTTAAAAATTTAACCCTTTCCAAGTATATATTCGAATTTTTTTTTTTTTCTGCGGGAATGCAAAAATAGATCTAGAAATGATGGGAAAAATATTAAAATTTCGTGGAATATAAGTGACTCTTTGCCTTCGGCATGTTCGGTGAAACGCGATTTCCACATCTCCACTGTGTCGAATTATTTTGATTGACAGCACAAGCACGCTACAAAAAATGTAGCACGGACTTTCTGTGAACTGTGTGAATTTGAAGATGGAAAATAAAAGCCAATGATTACTGTCAAATGGATTTGTTAATCTAAAAGAAAAGATTACCTTTTTTGCTTGGTATATTTAGGAAAAATAATAAGAACTTTTATTTGATATAATATATCTGAGAATCGAGGGGGTTTTTCTCTCTCTCTCTCTCTCTCTCTCTCTCTCTCTTCTCTCTCGTACATTTCTCTGTTCAATAAAAATTATGACAACACATTGCTTATTTAGTTTTAAAAGATTAATCTACGCATGTATTATAAATAATTTCCAACATCTTGACCGAGTATAATCACGGCCGGGAAATGTTACAGATGCATGAAGAAGTTAGCTAAAATAATCGTCATAAAAGAATAAAAAGGCACATAAATATAGAATACATGTATTTTGCAGTAGAATTGAAATAAAAAGAGAATTTTTATGCAGTACGATAACAGTCAATGTCAACAGATAATTATGAATTAAAAAAAAAATCCGTTATTTTACTCAGATTCGCTTTGGCACGGAAATATATTTACGGGTTTTTTCAACCCCGTAAAATGTATTTAATTCATTCTATAAGTAGTAGTTTAATCTTCAGAAGTCCACATTGTTTTATAAGTGAAAAGAATGAGCATAATTATTTACTATAAAAGTATATTAATATATTTTTTAACCACACGCGGTAACAAATGCACGTTTGACGGCGATTAAAATATGTTAAAATATCGATTTAAACATAGGTATGTGCAGAAAAAATGTTTTTATTTATTTATTTATTTATTAATTAATTTATTAATTTATTTATTGTTTGTCTCAGTAGTAGTTTCATCTTGAAAGTCCACATTTATTTATTAGTTAAAAGAATAATCATAATTATTTACTATAGAAGATTATTTTTTTTAACTACACGCGGTAACAAAAACATGTTTGACGGCGATTAAAATAATGTTATTAAGATATCGATTTAAACATACGTATGTGGGGAATTTTATTTTTATTATTTATTTATTTATCTATTTATTTATTTCTCTTTTGTTTATTTATTGTTTATTTATATTTATTTATGACATTTAAAATATAGAATAAAATGAATAATTTCAATGCAAGGAAAAGACCAAAGGCATTCCGAATAAATCGTTCTTCTTGCGTTCACCGTTCGTTCACCGTTCACTTTGCGCTCGCGTTCGCGCTCCTTCGCGTTCTGCGTTCACTCACCGTTCACCGTTCACACATCGTTCACCAAGTTGCGTTCACCGTTCGCACATCGTTCACTCACCGTTCGCTCTGCGTTCGTTAGCGTTCGTTCACCGTTCGTTCATCGTTCGTTCACCGTTCAGGTGGGAAAGTAAAAATTTCAGGGGGTGAAAAGGATTTTAATTGCCGTAAAACTTGTGTATTTGTTACATGTACCAAACGCGTTTTGTTTAAATATAAAATTAACCTATTTATTAAAAAAGTAAATATTCTTATCTTTTCTTTAAAAAATAAAGTGGACTTTAGAAGATAAAACTACTACTTATAGAATGAATTAATTATTTTGTACGCGGTTGAATCAACCATACATGTATTTCCGTGCCAAGGCGGTTTAGTAAAATAACGGATTTTTTTTTTATTTGGAATTCACAATTGTCTGTTGACGTATTGCATAAAACCTCTCGTTTTTTAAAATCTTAATGCAAAATATTCTTTGTTATGTTCTCTTGTATTCTTCTAAGATGATTATTTCAGCTAAATTTTACATGTATATGTAACTTCCCCGGGCCCTGATTAAACTCGGCAATATATGGAAATTAAGAGGCATTAAAAATTATTTGTAAAGATTAAATTTTCAAAACTCATTAAGTAATGTGCTGTCATATTTTTTATTGAACAGAGATATGTACGGGGGAGAAAGAAAAAGGGAAATCAATTTCAGAAAATGTTGTATTAAATAAAAATTCTTATTATTTTTCCGAAATATTCCAAGCAGTAAAGGTAGTCATTTTTTTTAGATTAGCAAATCCATTTGACAGTAATAATTAGCTTTTATTTTCTGTCATCAAATTCACAGGAAGTACAGTGCACAAAGTAACGTGTTTGTCCTGTAATCAATATAATTTAAAACATGGGAATTTTGGAAATCCGTTTACCAACAAAATTGACGAAGGCAGTCACTTAGTATTTCCAAGAAGTTTTAATATTTTTTCCCCATCATTACTAATATGATATTTGCATTCCTGCTGAAAAAAAATAAATAATGGGAAGATATACTTAAAGGATTAAATTTTAAATTGAGTTTGAAACATATTCCCTGCCAATTTTAAAAAACTACTGTCCACAAGTGTATATTAAAAACTTTGTTTTAAAGACTGCTTGATGTTGCTTTTTAAATGATTTTTCGGTAAAAAAAACCTTAAGTCTATTAGTTAATATGAAAATACTTGATACTAAAAATTTTTATTTCGGGGGAAAATACCGGGGGGCGGGGGGGGGGGGTTTTAAATTTAAAATGAATGGCAAACATTTATTTAGGCACGGTGAAGAAAAAAATTTTTCCCTTTTCTAATAATAAACTATTTTTAAACATTTGGGCTTTTCTAAAATTTAAAATCACGCTATCAATTTAATAAACTCTCTAGATATTTAACTAAGTGAGTATTTTCAGTACTGTTCATAATTCTCAGACCTATGTGTAGTTTAGAAAATTAATACGTGTTACTGTAGAAATATATTTTTTATGTATTCTTGTCTTGTAAAAGATTTGGATTAATTATTATACATCCATTAATGATTGTCGTCTTTAATCTTGCAACAAATTGTTGGGACGTGAAGCATTTGTAAACAGCCCTTTTTTAAATTTAATATTTTAGCATCCTTACATACATGTAGGTACTTAAGGTATTATTTTCCAGGGGAATTTTTTGAATAAAGTAACAGCTGAATTATAATAATAGAAATATAAATATCATAGATAATTTTTGCAATGAAATAATCATTTTCGGACACGATATCTAAATTATTAAAATTTAAAAAACGTGTAAATCCTTACTATAAAAAAAATAAGTCCTTTCACATCGGAGTTCCGAATGACAATGAAGACTGAACGATAAGTGAACGGTGAACGCAAGGTAAACAGAATGAAGAGTGACCGGTGAACGGTGAACGCGAGCGCACGGTAAACGGTAAACGAAAAACTGTGAACGGAGAGCGAACGGTGAACGCACGCTGAACGAACGGTGAACGAACGGAAAAATGGGAAAGTAGAACGTTTCAGGGACTGTAAATAAAAGCAAAGCTATTTTACGACGCTATTTCATTTAACTTAGAGATGGATATTGTAATGCAACCGCTCTGAGTTATATGTATTGACTATTTACATGGATAGTAAACATGTATTTGCATTGATATTCGTATGCTACTAATTCTTTATCTTTTTGCAATTGTTGAATTTCTTTTCTGAATTACTACTTCAGTTTTATTTAATCACAATCAAAATCCATTCAGTACTTTCAACATTTGATACATAACTTTTAGAGTTCAATAGAAAATTATAAGTTTAGAAACCTCATTTCTAACATGATTATTTTATGCGTAAAAAATACCACATCTATAGAAATGATATACAATTACAATGTATTTATATATGATTTAATACTTTTCAATAAATTGCCAATCAAACTTTTTTCAGCACCCATTCAGTGTGAATTTCGCAAAGATTTGCGTTCAAAATATGCAAAATGTGGATGCATGGGAATTTCTTGTCTGAAAATATCTTGATCCTTAAATTTAAAAAATCTTCGAAATTATTACTCAAGTCTTATGTATTTCCGACATAAATAAGCAATTTTTGATCATTTAAATTCAAAAACATGGACAAAATTGATTTAAATAGACCTCCCCTCAATTTTTCTTTAACTTACAGCCATTTTTTTTTATCTCTAAACCACGTGTATGACTTAGATAATCGATGTTGAAAAACAAACATCGAAATCATGAACTGGAATGATTATAGTTACGTGTATATAAAATCACATTTTAAAGTGATTTTATGTAGGCCGGAAAATGGCCTTTGGGAAATTTACCTTTAACCTTGGTCATCATGGCCACATCTTTTTAATGAGAACAGACGGACTTTCATATCAAACGTGTTTTTATTGCAGCCCGGAGGACCGGGCTGCTATCACTAAGTTTAAGTGTTGGTGTATGGGGATTGGGGTGGGAGTAGTCATGTAGAATTAAAGGTTTTCTTAAAATTTAAAAAATTGTTAATCAGAATGTTCTTTCCGTTTATAAATTACGAGATACATAATATATTTACTTCCTTAAAGTGAATCTGTAAAAATTTATATGTTTTTCATATTTAATATATAAAGTTACTATTAAGACAAATGACTTCCTCTAAATTCAATCAATGATCGGATAGATCGTTTTAGTGAAGGAAGGATGGTTAAATATGATACTTGTTATGTTGCCCGGTGAAAGCAAGTTTGAAAAGGGATGTGTTTTTAATTAAGCAATATGCTACCAAAGATCTCCAATTTACACTTTGAAAAATACTTGAATATTTCAACAACAATATAACTATCAAATACCTAAGATATCGTGTACTTTTTGATCACACCTCGTATACTCTGTCAAATAAACATTTACAATTTTCATTACAGCGGAGCAACATTTGAAAAGAAATGAAATAATTCAGAGTGGGTTAGGAGATTTGATGAAAAAAAAAAAAAACTTTCTTCTGTTTGCCCTTTTTGTCAAAATTACAATTTTACAGAGTAAAGAAAAAAAATCAACATAATTAAATATTTTATACCATCTTTAAAATGACGTTTGGTGGTCCTCCCAACTCAGGGAAAAATTATTGGGTCCGTATTTATAGGTGAGAAAAAAATTCCTAAATATTCAAACATATTTGTTGACGGAAGAAAAAAAATCGTGTAATGAGATGTAAGAAATACTGAGTCGGGCCATTTCTAGGCAATAGATCGGGAGAGAGGGCAACCAAATATTTTTATAACAAATGGTTCTTTGCAAACACTGCGCTTGCTTCTAAATTTCAAAGAAACAACAATATATTTTATCAAGCTTCGTATGTTCAATGATCGAGAGCTTACAAGGTTGTCAACATAAGGAGACATTATGCATTTTTATGTCCAAACATTACTCCATACAATGTGTGGTTCATTGCAAACAATCTAGCTATTTATGTGAGGTGCCTGAAGGAGATCCTCTAACTGCCCATTTTTTCTATCTAACTGCTAAACAAAATAGACATCTGTACCAACTTTTCGAATATAAGACATGTAATTACAATTTGTTTTTCATGCACAGCATATTGTTTAACATTTTCAAATAAAATGCTCAGCATCCTCCTTGCAGTGCCCCATTTGAAAATAACTTCTATCGCCACAGAAAAAAGACCCGCCGTAAACACATATGTTTAGAACATATTTGATTTTTTTTCTTGAGTTTTAAAGAAACCAACAAATTATCAAGACTTGTTCCATGAAAAATTAAATATAATCATAGTAATAAACTCATCTATCCACTGCAGATATTTGCACATGCCAACCACGTGCTCAGTGGAATGATATTATCGAGGAAATTCGAGCTGCAAACAGAACAGTTTTTCCCGATTTGCTGGAGTGGGGTTAAAATCGCGTTTTTTCATTAATAAGACGATGCGATGCAACAAATAAAAGTAGTAAGTAATATAACCTAATGATTATTACTTAGTTATTTCTTGTCTTGATGTTATTATGGTCGCATTAATTCTAAAATCAATGTTATTCGAACTCTGTGTGACAGAGGAATGGCGGACGAAATAAACACATGGCCTCAGGAAGACACCCATATGAAAAATCAAATTTTCAAGAATTATTGATAATGACAAGAAAAAAGCGAAACAAATGGTTGTAGCCATATTATCAATGAATCAAACTAACACCATTTTCAATGCATATTTCATATCGTGAATGCTGTAGCTGCGCAGTTCTAACATGATTCATTTCCTCCTAATTAAAACAAAATAAACTTAATTATTTACTAATTTTGGTCTCTAACAGTAGGTAATTAGTGCATTAGCACTTTAAGTAACTTTGGGCTAGTTTAGTAGAGTATTAAGCACATTCTTGTTATTTCTTATTTTACACCAGACTAGATCTAATATGGCTTGTACATCCCCCTTAACTATACAGTGATTTTGAGGATCTCTTGGGACAGATCAATAAACAAGTTCCTCCCTCTTCAAGGTATGACACAAAAGTTTAAAGAAGGGTTTGTTCATGTTTACGATAATTATTTATTAAAAACCTGTAAAATTAAAGTGTCATAATTTCTCTGTAGTTAAGTAATGTACTTTGGGCAAATGTTTCTATACCGGTATGCATTTAAAATTTGTATTGAGAAAGGTTATTTAATTTGGTCAATTTCTTTAAAAGGCCCCCCTGTTCTGAAAGTCAAACTGCGGCCAAAACTGAAACAAAGAGGGAGGAGTCATCCGTATTAAGAACTCTTCTTAATACACAGCCAATTCCAACCAGCGAAATACAAATTAAAAAAGAGAATGTAGCAGTAAAAACAGAAGTACCTTTCAAAAGGTAATGATATTCACTATTTCATATTAATTATTTCTTGAAATAAATCAAACCTTGAAGAAATAATACTAATAAAGAACGAAGTAATATTAATAAAAAGAATAAAAATATGTAGTATCTGTGCGACTGTCCCGTGGTACGACTTACTGTCTAGAAAAAAATAATTCCTGTGATCAAACTTCAAAAGCAATGAATAAAAATTTAACTTTAATGAGAATCATTTATTGTACTGGTTAATCTCTAAATTGTTTACATGGTAATGTTAACTCGTTCACATATAAGTCGATAACATGGCTTTAGTATCGGAATGCAGATACGAGAATGGGTTCTATAGCATGAGCGCATTATTGATGCAAGTACGAATATTAAAAAAACTAGATACGATCTCGTTGCGAGCAACGAGTGGGTCTTCCGTCAGATTCTTGATAAGACGAGATAAGATTATGATTGAGATTTTCATTCTTAAATAATCATTTTCCATAATCTGTAAAAAGACATTGAACATTAAAGACTTTTAAAACATCAATTTTTGTCCCCTCACGGCCCCAAACATTAGGGATCAGCCCTTTTTTCTTCATATCATCTGAAAGCTCTCATGATTTTGATGACTTTTTGTTCAACAACCATTTTGAGATTCATTTTCGTTTTTGAGTTATTCACAAAAGAAATATTTAGGGGCCAGCCCTTCAACTCCTTAATGGGGACGTTTAGCGAAAAATAAAAGGTTGCATATTGTTCAGAACATGATTTTGAACATCTTTTGTTAAATATTACTTATCAATATATTTCTCATTTTCGAGATATAAAGCGTCGAAGATTTAGCATTCTAGCCCCTTTTGGCCCCTAATTACGTACCATACGACATGAAAATCATGATAAATAGTTGTAAATGGTTGAGATAAAAATCTTCGCTTAGTAATGTATTAGAAATATTAACAACAAAAGAGTTATCGATTGAAAACTTTTGGCCCCTCTTGGTTCCTGATTTAAGCGCCCAGCCCCTTTTTGTGATTTCATCTGAAAGCTCTTAGAATTTTGAACACTTTTTGTTCAACAACTATTCACAGATTCTTTTTCGTTTTCGGGTTATTTGCAAAAGAGACATTTAGGGGCCAACCCTTCAACTCCCTAATGGGAACTTTTAGCGAAAAATAAAAGGTTGCATATTGTTCAGAACATGATTTTGAACATCTTTTGTTCAATATTACTTGTCAAAATATTTCTCACTTTCGAGATATAAAGCGTCAAAGATTTAGCATTCTGGCCCTTTTGGCCCCTTATCATGTAATATACGACATTGAAATTGTAATATTCAGTGGTAGATTGTTGAGATAAACATTTTTGCTTCAGTAATGTATAACAAAATATTGACTATTAAAGAGTTATCGAGAAAAGCCCAGCCCCTTTTTCTTGGTTTCATCTTGAAGCTCTTATGATTTGAACACTTTTTGTGCAATAACTATTTAGAGATTCTTTTTCGTTTTCGAGTTATTTGCAAAAGAAATATTTAGGGGCCAATCCTTTAACTCCCTAATGGGGACTTTTAGCGGAAAATGAAAGGCTGCATATTGTTCAGAACATGATTTTGAACATCTTTTGTTCAATATTACTTGTCAAAATATTTCTCACTTTCGAGATATAAAGCGTCAAAGATTTAGCATTCTGGCCCCTTTGGCCCCTAATCATGTATTATATGACATTAAAATCATAATATACAGTGGTAGATTGTTGAGATAAACATTTTTGCTTCAGTAATGTACAACAAATTCTTGACTGTTAAAGAGTTATCGAAAAAAAACTTTAAGCCCCTTTTGGCCCCTAATGTGATGAGTCAGCACTTTTTTGTTGATATCATTTTAAAGATCTTGTCATTCTGCACAAATTTTGTTCAGTATGTTTTAACAAAATAATAAGTAAACCTTTATTGAATGTGATTTATCATTATTTGTTTTTTATTGAAATATTACTTATATTTTCCTAGTCTGTTTCATTTTCAAATTCTTAGGAGAAAATATTTTAAGAATTATCCAATTTTCTAAACTTGTGACATGATATTTTATCTTTTTCAAAGAACAACATTGTTTGTATTATCTGACCTTAAACAGAAGTTATATATGTTCCGTTACCAAAGCTGAAGATATTTCGATGTTTTAAAATAAAAAAAAACGTATGAGAGAGAATATAACATTAATTTTGTGCTTTTATTTTACTGACACATCATTTGCAGGCCCGTGAAAAACAATTTCAGTTTGGGGGAGGGAGGGGCAGCCATACATTTTCTGGTCATGCATTATAGAAATTCCTAACTATTGGGTAACTCGAGTCACCTTTCAGAGTAACCAGAAAACTTGTCTAAGGATGCTTTGTTGGCGACTGTAAAAGTTACCTGAGATAACTACGCGAAGGAAAGCGCGAAATGTCTAGCTGCGGAGCTTCACTCATTGTTCATTCGCCATGGAATAGAATCCGACATTTGACACTTAATATCTTTGAATATATCGACGTTTTCAAGTTAAGCTTCTTTTTTGTTTCTAGAAATATTATCTACAAAAATAATATATTTTCGTGTTTTTAAACTGAGTACCTCGATGACATTGCATCTATTAAGATTACTCAAGCTACTCAAGGGCTTGAGTAAATATTAACTTAAAATCTGTGTCCATGCATCTTTAAATAATGTTTTTCACCCCGAAAAATAAACTGTTCGGCTCTGCCGGCATGTTTTGAAGAAGGTCACGGATGGAAATTTATATAAAATTCTAAAAATGAGCAATGGCAAGTACAATAAAAATTGTCAAATTTTCGGGACGCCCTGTTCCCTCCTCGGAACAACGACAAAAATTAAAAAGTCATTGTAGGGAACCATGGACTAAAAGCCATTTCAAATTGACAAATTTATAATGGCAAAATGATTGCTCAGTCTTAACTGATCAAATTAAAGTCGAACAGTAAATAAAATTAAAAATTCTCTGAAACAAAATAAGTCGAGAGCGGAACAAATTTGGATTAAATGATTATAAATACAGTAAAATTAAATAGAATCAGGATCGAGAACTCTTTCAGGAATTGACATATCCGTGTAACAGATAATTTTGATGTTTAAAAGTGTGTTTTGTTTGTTTGTATGTGTTTAACGTCCCTCGCCAGAATTTTTCACTAATATGCCACCACTTGCCGTTACTTATTTTTGACATACACTATAGGCACTAAGGCCATTGAGGAGTGAGGGATCTTTTTTTGTACCAGCATCTGCTGTGACATGAGGAACTGGGGCCGGTTTTACTAAATAAAAATACGACTACGACAAAAATTTATTTTTGCTAATATGTGTCTAATTTACACATGTTACATTAAATATATATTGTTTTAATTTATTTTAAACGGTTTGCAGAAACATACTTTTACGCAAGCAAATTTAAATAGAATCATTAATTTGGCAAAATTTTGCAATCAACTGGAGTTTCTGGTCTTAGTCGTAATTTTTTTTGTAACACAGACCCCAGAATAAACTCCTTACTCATTGTCTTGCATATATCACAGCTTAACACAGGCGACTTTACAAGTATGTACCCAATAAATTCAGTTTATAAGCACCTTTTTATACATGTAAAGCTTAAACATTCTCTCAGTAATTTTTATATAACTCCAAAAATAAATAAATGCATTTTTTCAGTCTTTTAGTTTTTTAGTAAAGAACGTGCAATATCAGAGTCTATCCATCTTGAGCGCTTAATTTCTTTAGCTTTTAGTATAGTAATTTTACTATTTATAAGTAATATGAAAATAAAAAATTGATGTACAGTTCACTTCCATTTAGACTCATCAATGCATGTGAGTTAATCTATTTTATATTTTATACAAATGTAACTTATCAGTTTTATATTCAATGCAGGGATTGAAAAAAAAAACATATAATATTTTTGTAATTTGAAATGTAATAAATACGGAATAAATAAAGAAAATAAACACTTACACATTCGTAATGAAGGATCCATGAATAAAATATTGCGACGATGAATGCTATTGGAATATTCTGCCACAGACAGGAACCCATGTTACAGTCTCATGATTACTCAACGGCAAATCAGCAATTGCTACCTTTGTTATTGGAAAGTGCTTGTAAACATCAATACTGCCATACGTGAATAAAGACGTGAAAATCTGTTTACCCGTTTATATCTGACACGCATCATGTGATTCCTCACTTAATTGCTTAGCTAGAAAAGATCATCCAATATAGTCATTTCTTGGTAAAACGATGGGTTATGTAAATGCGTCCCAAATACCAACTTGTGCAAGAAAAAGGTTTTCACGAAACCATGTTAAATCAATCGCAAGCTTTTTTCAATCATAATGCAGTGTATGCATGTACATATAGCTAGCAGCTGAAAAAAAATGATAAGACCAGATCTGAGTGAGATAAATACCCAAGGAGACGGTAATTAAGCACGCCTTCCCATTGATAAGGCAGCAAAGCAATATGTTATTGATACAAAGCTGCATACTAATACCAATAAAATGCGCTAAAAGAAGGCATTTTGTCAACAAAGGGTGTGCAATTGCATTAAAATTTGTGTAGATTACTTTTTTGTTTAGAAAAGACTTTTTATGTCGTGTATCCAAATTTTATTCAAGAATTTTATTTCTTGCTAGAATATTTTTTCTTTTAAAGTTGCTTTCTTGTGGCGTTTTTTAATGCATGTGTGAGTAATATGTTTCTACCCACATTTTCATTCAAGAGACTGCTGGTTTGCAGGAATGCTCGAACTCTATACTGTCCAATGCCCCAAGCGATTTTTTTATTCTATGATATATTCAAAGTGATATTGAAACTCCCAACAAAAAACAGGTAAGTATTAATAGAAAAACTGTCTTATTTTTTGGTTTTATGATGTGATCAGTCGATCGACTTGTATAATCTTTTCTCGGCTTTTATGCGGAGTTTATGCATAAAACTATCACGCAAGCCAATCGATTGATCATCATCATGAAACCCCGCTTCTCTGCATAATCTAGATTACCATGATGGGCATCCCACTGAACAAGATAACATTCTCACTAAACAAGAGAATATCGAAATTATTATTTTTTTAGAGATGAGCTATTTCGCGTTTGGAAGATAGGGTGAAAATGTCAAAACATACCTGTGTTTAGCATGTTTAGGCCAATCAGTTTTTGAACAACACACTTTCAAAGAAGTGACATGTTCCCGATTCTTTGACTTTTTTAACCTCCAATTTCCCGCCAAATTGTTTTCTGTGTATAGAAGCAACATCCATTAGCTGTTTCAGGGAGGGCAACGTTGTCATACTAGTACTGGTTCATCTGACTTAACATCAAAGATGCATAGACACAGATGTGAAGTTATTAATTTCTGTTTGATATCAGGCCTTACATATTGTGATGACAATTCATTAGAAAAAAAATTATTTAAAATCTTTTTTTTCATCTACAAGTTATTGAAACTTCAAATTTTTGGATGGATTTGATTGACACATCAATGCACTTTCAAAAATTTTAATTTAATTCTTAAAGGTGCATGGTCACAGCTCTGAGGTTTATGTCCACACAAGTTCAATTTGCTAAACTCTGTACATAATATTAAGAGCGGAATGATGATACCTATGAAGGGGTTTTGCTTTCGAACATTTCTACACTGAATAGGATTGTTTTCTGGATTAAAGTTTTCATATTTTTCATTAATACACAACAGGATTGCCACTTTCCCTTAGTATCAAGAGTATCTAGAATTAAAAATTGTGAAAGTGCAAGGATGTATCAATGAAACTCTTCCAAAAATTTGAAGTTGCTATAACTTTTAGATGAAATAAGATTTTTTGATAAATTTTGGATTTAAATGCTATTGCAATATATAAGTCGTGATATAATACGGAAACTAATACCTTCAACTCTGTGTCTATGCACCTTTAAGATATGTTCCTGGCACTTTTGAATTATATCCATACTAAGACAGAAAATGGACATAGAAATGTCCCCACAATTCAAAGTTAGGTTTTATATCGCAAAGTCACTTGCAGAAACCTACCATCAAATGTCAATAAATCAGCTCTGAAAGAGAGCTGGGGCCGCAGGATAGGAAGGCACTGTGGGGAACATCCATAAGGTTTATGCATTAAATCAAATTAGAGTATCAAAGTAATGCATGCACCATCCAATCTTTATTAAGACACCTATAAAGAACAGAGGTGGGATCAGGTTCCATAGAGAGGTTATGATCCCCTGCCTCTACAGATGAAAAAAATAGAACGATTGACCGCCATGTGAATACCACTGCAATTTAATGCGTCGGCAGCCTACCCATAGCTGTGAATGCTTTGTAATGAACTATTATTATTACTATTATTTATGTTATTGTTGGTGGATATGGTTAAAAATATAATTTTGTGTAAGGTAAAGTAAAATTTTCCACCAAATATCGGTATAAAATTCCTTTTGATTTCAAAATGTTTTTGTTTGAAATTATTCTTTCGTACGATATCTTAGCAGAAAGTGAATCTACTTTACTATTGTTATGTAGATCTGATAAACCATTTAGATTGAATTCATTTCTGATCCCACCTCTGATATTTCGGAGGACCGTGTTTGCTTTGCTTCCTATTTGTATTATTTTATGGACTTTGATATTGAATACTGTTCGTTATCTCCATAATTATCCTTCATTCTAATGTTTGAAATCCATATTTTCTATTATATCCTGTTAACAGGACTTAAAGACGTACAACACACTGGGGGAGATAACTCTTGCGATTTCAATTGAACGTTTGACGTGACGTCAAATTTAACGTAAAAAATAAAGCGTCAAAATGACGAGTAAAACGAACCAGGCTGAAGCTAGCAGCCAATAGGAGCAGCCATTAAGCCCGTAGAAGCTAGCAGCCAATAAGGAAATTCATCAAAGAACTGAGAGTACTCAGACGCAGTACTGTTTTTAATACGTTATTTTAGAAAATTAAGGGCTTATGATTGGATAATTAATGCGAAAATTAATTACATAATAAATCAGACACTCGCAGGCAGTACGGCTCACCTGAAGAAAAAAGATGCTTTCTTGAAACTGAAAAAAAAAATATAAATAAATTACGCAATCATCTTAGTTCACTTGATCAATCACGCACTAAGAATTGGTTAACTTCTTCAAAAAAATACCT
>NW_026919374.1:0-157562 GCF_032062105.1 Saccostrea cuccullata
TTCCATTTAGAATCTGTAATACAACGAATTGTGTCCCGGACAAAGAAAGCAGCTGCACATGCCTTACTTGGATCTCCGTAACATTAATCATGTTTGGAACATCAGTCGCTTTGTCAATATTTTATTATTGTGTACCGCGACTAATAAGACATATGAAAACAGGTATTTATATACTTATTGATTTTTAGGTAAGATCTAGGAAATATTTGTTCTTTAATGCTACCAAGCTCGAGAATTTTTCACTCATATTTAGACCCCCCCCCCCCCCCCCACATGTACCCTTTGCCGGAGGAGTGTTGCAAATATCGATTTCCATGCACTCAGCACTTTCTGCAACATGAGACCTCGGTTTATACGGTCTCATCCGAAAGGCAGGTCTCCACGTCCTACAATTGGATTCGAACCTGCCACGTTAGGATCAACTCCTTACTCTGTGACTCTATGAAGCAAACGTTCAAACCACTGCTCTTTGCGGGTGATCTGGTATTTTGTGCATATAGTTCTATATTTTTCGTTTAAAAGTTGCGCTTCTTTTATGATGTTGATTAAAAATTGCTATTGTTAAAATATCCCTAATATTTTACTTCATGTAGAGTCAAAGCCCTCACTGTTAGAACAACTTAAGGAAGCATGCCGAGATGGCGATGTGGACAAGTACTTTACATTAAAAGAGCGGGACAACAGTCTGTTATCTGCATATGTTGATAAGAATGGATGGAGTTTACTACATCATGCAGCGTATGGAGGAAGTGAAATAATTTTTAAAGATTTGCTTGAACAAAAAGATTTTGATATACATAAAAAAACAAAGTCTTCAAAAACTGTTTTACATATAGCTGCAAAAGAAGGCAGAAAAGAAATATGCAGACTAATCATCGATAATACAGAATATGAAAATCTTCTTGATATGAAAAACGATAAAGATATGAATGCAGGGCATATTGCAGCCAGATATGGACAAACTGATATCATAGAAATGTTGATGAAAACAAGATGTGACTTGCTGGAAAAGGTTGGACCCCTTCTCGAAAACATTGCTATATTCGCATGCAAAGGCAGAAGTCTAGAAACGATGACATTTATAGGCAGCCATCAAAATCTAAAAGTTGCCTTGCATGAGAAAAATTATCAGGGCTGGAACGTTGCACACTATGCAGCAAAAAGTGGGAATTGCGAGATTCTGGAGTATTTAATCGCGGAGGAAGGAGTTGACTGTATAAATGAATCAACGGATGAAAAGAAAAACTGTCTTCATACTGCATGTGAAAATGGTCATTATGAAGCCTGCAAGTGTTTGATTAAAAATAATTCTGGTTTATTACATTTAAGAGATATCAATAGAAACCATGCCGGACATTACGCTGCAAAGAATGGAAATATCACGATAATAAAGTATTTAAAGGATCAAGGACTTGATTTAGAATTAACAAATAAGGAAAATGTGAATATACTGCATATATCCTGCTTGCATGCACACTTGGAACTGTTTAAGTATTTAGCAAAAGAATTCCCAAGACTTTTAAATCAGAAAAGTAACAAATCTAAGAATGCAGTTTTATTCGTCATGCAGCGGAAAGACGATGAAGATAAACGTATAAAAATTCTGTCTTACCTAGTTAATAGAGGACTTGATGTTTATCACGTACCTGCTTCTGGTAAATCGGCATTGTACCTGGCCTGCAAGAACAGGGCATATTCTCTCTGTGAACATTTGTTGAAAAACTACCCCAAATTTTATGATATTGATGAGGGAGACTTGACCGCTATAGAAGCAGCTGACAATGATAGCAGAATAAAAGTATTATTCAGCAAATACGATCCGAAACACAAAACCTCATCAAGATACGTGGAGAAAATTTGCATAATATTGTAAACATTGATTTTCATTTTTTATCTTCAGTGCAATATTTAAATTAATTAATTAATGGGGCTGACCAAAAAGCGTTATGATCCCAAGAAATATTGATGCTGTGAATACAATGATAACAGAAGATGCAAGATACACAGTGGAAAATATTTCAAGGTCCCTCCAGGTTTCAACGGGAACAGTTCACAAAATTATAACAAAAAAACTTAATCTTGGGAAAGTTTCAGCCAGGTGGTTGCCTCATTTTGCCTCCAGATTGGCCATTGGCAGTGCCATCTATCTACCTTTTAGGTATATATGTACATAAAGACGATTATGCTGAGTTCTCCTGGTCTTGGATAAAGAGAATTGAAAGATGTAATAAAGTAAATGGGGGATATTTTGAAGGATTTTTGTAATAAATTATTGGAATTTAATTAAGGTTGTTTCATATTTTAGTGTATCCAGTTGCATTACATAATGAATGACCCTCGTACACTATAGAGAGAATGATTTTGTTTGTTACAGTCCGTAATTGAGTCTAGTTCACGTTCTTTCTGGTGAAGTCAGTACGTTTATTAATACTACTAGGCGGAATCATTGCAATTTATGCATCCAGAACTTTTCTTTGCTTTTTCTCTGAGTGTCTGTCCATCTTGGGTTATGGTCAATCACCACTACTGTCATGTCCTCCCATTTGTGACCCTCAAGGTTGAAATGTTCCCCAACGGGTTCATTGAGTTTTTTGGTCCTAATGGTCGAACGGTGGTTATTGACTCTCCTGCGGAGATCTGTTTCATCAATATACTGTTTGGAGCAAACTTTTCAACTGATGAGATAAATGCAGTTGTCTGTATGACAGGACAACTTCCTTAGAATTTTGTAGCTGTGGCCTTTAATGGGGCTTTAATCCTTGACTAGCATATCAGAGCTTGGCAGATACCAAAGCCTATGGCAAAATGTGAGATAATTTCCCCATTCAACTGCAAAACACTACATTTATAAAATAAAAAACAATGTGTTATGTGACAGTTTATTTTTTTTTAATATTCAAATTTCAAAAAACAATATTAATGGATTCACAAAACATTTTATAACACACATGTTCTCATAACCAGGCATATACTCATCCATACAAATTCCTAAGTATTTTGAAAAAATAAGACATCTCATGTATTTCAGTCATTCTTCACATAAACCAAAAAAAAGAATCATTTTACACATTACCCATTGTACAACAAGAAATAAAAATTGTAAACAAGAAATCAATTTACTTCAGAAAACTTTGAAATGTAGCAATTAAGGTCCCATTTTATTTAAGAACTTACAACTATGATCAAAAGGTAATTTTGCACAGATTTTTTTTTATGTTAGTTTGAAAATGGTTTTAACTTTTAACAAGTTATCAATAATTTCTCAAGATTTTAAAATCAACTAAAGTTTTTGGTCTCAATCATAAATTTTGTTGTAAATCAAAGACCTGGTTTCTGTTGGCAATTAAACTATCAATTTCAAAAGTTGTTCTTTTCAGTAATTTTTAATATAATTCATCAACGATCAAATTTCTAAGATCAAACTTTTACTGCCTAAAAATTCAGTAAAAAAAAGCTTACAAAGCTTCAAAAACACATTTTGGCCTTCCATACTAATATCAAAAACAACAGCAGCCCATCATTATTGAAGGTAAATTATTGAGATCATGTTCTCTCTTGCTGCGACTGTCACCATATTTTTATGAGTGACATTTTAAAACCTAAGATAGATATCCTTAAGAATGAAATGGCAGTTTCTGGCTGATCAATTAAAAATAAATTTCTTAAAATCAATTTTATGGTATATTATGTACTTAAATCTAATTATTTGAAATAATGTTTAGGTACTAAAAACACCCCATTATTGTGAATACAAATTACAATAACTTTATCTACATTAAATTCTTTATTATCATTTATAAGATTTTGAAATATTTTTTTGGTTTTAGATTTCTGTTAATATGGAAACTTTAACAATGTGAAAACTTAAATAAAGGTCAATTAAAGTTCCACTTTTCAATTTGGCTTTCTTTTCAAAGATCAGTAACGTACAGAAATTATCAAACTTTCTCAACCCATAGATATAACTGAATTCAAAGTGTCATTTTGCTGATGGAAGTATTTCCTAAATAGATAATGACTATTGAATATACACCAAGATATCTGCTTCAATTAAAAATGTTACACAACTTTCTTTAAGGACATATTGCTAAATCTAATTAATTTTCATCAATTTTTCTTCACCTGATTTCAATATGATTGTTTCACAAGGCATTTCAATGAGTTTCCTCTAAGCATATAAAATACAAGGTACTCAAATCTGGTGAGTTGGACTATTTACAGTTATATAAATAAGTTGTATGTACAAATTTACAAACCATATAAAATTCTACCATATTTACATACCTCCCCCCTTTTTTCTGGGGGAGGGGGGTGTCAATTCAACCTCTGGCACCTGGAAGTTTTCAAAAAAAAAAAAAAAAACACTTTTATACGATTATTAAAAAGACAACAGAAAAAAGCAGCATGTGTAGAATTTGATTCCACAAAGTTACCTGATGTTAAATTCGAAAAGATGATAATAAATATTTTACAAGATACACTAATCACATATGTTATCAAGAACCCTATAGGAGTTATAATTAACTAGACAGTGTACATATAGCATCTTAAAACAAAATTCACAGCACCATTTAATGAGAAAAAAACTGTGCTAGCTAGAAAAAGTTTGGGTTTTTTTTACTACAAGATATTTGTATTTTTCAAATCAAAATCAACATAGTAGAAAAATGTTGGATTTGTAGAAAAAAAAATTTCAAAACATGACCAAAAGTTATTTTTATAAAGCATAAATTAACATTAATATGCAATATATCCATCTAAAATGTTTTTACATGCATTTCCTTTGATTTAAAAAAAAAAAAAGAGCAAAAAGGTTCACTAACTGATCAATGTGTTCATATGTATATATGAATATGGTCTACAATAATTACATCACAAATACAAGAAATACAGGTAATATATACACAAAATAAAGGAAGCTAAAGTCGCTTCAACTTGTGCGTACATTGTTCATATAAAAACAATAAATACCCAGGGAAAATGCTAAATGTATTAAAGCTTTTTTTTTCTAATATATCATTAAGATGCTACAGGTCTACAACAAAAGACATCTAAAAAAAATTAAACCGGTATAACATACATTTAGGTGAATAAATTACTACATTTGTATATGATTATGACCCTTTTTTAAATTATCAAAAATACATGTCACAAAAAAAAATCTCCCTACATATAAAAACATTAAACCCAAGACATCACAAACTCACAAATTGAAAATGCTTAATCGATTGTCAATTTACCATGTCTTTAAACATATTTTGTGTCGTTAGATTTGGCAAAACAATTAAATACACATAAAATTTTTTAACTTATAATCTGTTTGGAAAAAATAAACACGAGAAATGCCCAAATTTGTTCATTAAAACCAATACTCTCTAACTCTCAAATTCTCAGTATAAGGTTTACATATACACAAAAATGGATTGAATACAAGGGAGGTAATTTTAATAAATTGGCAGTGAGAATGCATATGCATGTTTGAAAATAAAGTTACATGTATTTTGATTATCCATGGAGACGAAGATGAACTACATGTAAACACATAATTACCTTCAGCTGTAAATCTTTAAACACTAGAATATTAGGTTTAAAAATTTTCTCAAACATTTGGCCAATATTCATTTTTAAAAATAATACTTTACTTTCCCACAAAATATATCCAGCTACAAAGTAGAAATGACAGAAAATCAAATACCTTTAAAATTGACCATATTGTTTTTATATTTAATACAAATTCCTTTGTAAAAATACAAAATTAATGCAGGCATATTTATAAATCGAATATATATCCCCTGATTGTTCAAAAAATTGAGTTAAGATGATATTAACATGAAGTTTCTGTACACATACATTGTTTTAAACAGGATTCAGGGCCATTCCAAGTTTTTTCTATGTTTAGCGTCCGCGTGCGCCTTGGTTTTTGACACCCCATATAAGAAAAAACACACAACATCAGGAGTCCTGAAATTGATTAATTTAGTCGAAATTTTTGAATTTTGTCAATTTCTCTAAATAATTCAATACAGTAAGTTATATTGGGTGTATTTTAAGCATTTAATCCCTTGTTTTTGCATAAGAATAGATATTTCTTCTATTAGAGCAGTTTTATTAGATCAAATCATTTGAAGGGCGTCATTTTTACGTATTTTAAGCCTGTGTTTTATGTTTTGGCTTGTGTTTTTTGCGAATAGGTAGGTAGGTTTTTGAAAGATGGGTGGACGCTAAACAGAGAAAAAACCTGGAATGGCCTTAATTCACAGTTGCCAATTTTCCACCCAAATTTGTAACATTATTTTGAAAGTGCGTTTTAGACACACACCTGTACTATAAAATCTGGGTAATTTTCTAGTTGCAGATTGAACAGAAATTGAGATTCCATGGAATTATGATTCCCAGGAAAAAATTACGTTTATATAAAATATGTTTATTTTCTAGCTATATGTTCCTTTAAAAGTGTCAAAAATATTGTGTCACTTCATGAACTTTCTTCAAATATACGTGTATACTTAAAAAGTAGGACTTTGATCATGTGTTCAGCACTATATACATTTGTACAGAAAACAAAATTTAACACTTCTTATAACTTAGAAATAAATATTGCACTTGTACACTACATTCTTATATAAAAAGTAAAATATACAATATAATGTAGTTTTTCTTTAGTTTAGGATAAACATGATATGATGAAAACAATCTCGTAAAACATTAAAAACTGGCCTTTTACATATATGTGATACCCACATATTTTTTTCTCATCATAAAAGATCAAGTTATGTCTTGTCGTAGGACATTACCCTGTAAATCTGTATTTGTGACTGTTAAATGTTCTTGTTGTAGCTATGTTATAGTCACAAATGTTTCTTTTCTAAATTTAAAAGAGGGGAGTTCCGTCAATGAAGCTACAGCGTTGGAACTCTTCACCAGTGCTTATACTTATCTAACATATAACTCTAAGCAAAAACTTTAACATCAGTATAGACTCCACATTTCATTTTCTGAGAAGACAAGATGTATATGTGATTGTGAGTTACATGCATGATATACAATATCAGTTATGAATAATGCATGGTAAGGAATAAATGGGTTTCTCATACACAGAAGTTAAATATCAGTTCACTTGGAGATCAGAATTTCCCGTGGTACAGCTTTGAGGTCCTCTGTCAACCAACACTCTGGAGAAGAGGGGATTACTAAGGCTTATAACACCTCTGTTTCTCGACCTTCGACCTTTGACCTCAATGCATCTCACCCTGTGTTCCCTTGAGGATGTCCTTGACAACCTGAATACAACTGAGACTTCTCGAGACATTTGTAAGTATCCAAGGACGGAATAGTGAGTCAGGTGCAAGAACTCGGCAAGATTTATTTTATTTGATATACCAGGTACCTATAAAATGAGAAAGTACCGTGTAATTTCAAAATTTAGCAATGCAGCACAAAAACATCAACATTTCAAAAAATTAAAATTTAATGACAGCTGTAACACATATTTCATATAAAAAACATCAATGCAAAAAAAAACTGCTTAATATTAACTGCAGATCATTCTTTAATCAAAGGCAATTTGACATAAAAAATATTACATAGGATGTTCAAAAATAGTATCTATTTTAACAGAAAATGTTTCCCTGGTGATTGGTATATACCTAATGTTGGCATTGGTCAGTGTCTGGTGTCCAGTTGGAGTCCAGTGGTGGGGTCAGGTAGACACTTTCCACAGTAGCCCCCGCACTGACCCCGTACCATCTCACCATCCTGTCAATCACACATAAAACATACAATAAAAGAGGACATACAAAGGGAGACAACTTTCTCTCTATCGTAAAACCTGAACCAATTTTTTTTATTATTTAACATAAAATATCACATTTAAAATATTCTTTCTTAAATATAGATCTTCTACAGAATATGCTGCTAAAACAAAATAACACATTTACAAGAAAAGAAGGGAGAGGAAGTTATAAGAACCTACATTCAAGATTTGAATCTTCTTGGAGGCATTGAGACCATGTAAAATCCAGCTGGTATTCTTAGATACAATAAATCCAGTCCCTGCCAAGTTTATACTGAACTGACCCTACAAAAGAAAACAGTTGTTATATATACATTGATACATCTAAGTAACATTATCTTAAATTTCTATGTTTGATAGAGATGCAAAACATCCTGCCGATTAATGATTCTATTAAACCAGTTCAAATAGTGTAGAAAAATTGTAAGCAATTAGCCAGTTAGAATGATTGTAACATACTCTGTTGGCAAATAGTCAATTAAATTAGCCCTAGCTTACCTATTAGGCAATTATAAGAACAGCTGGAAATGCTTCGATCAGTGCAATCAGTCAATCAAAATGGTTGTTACATACCTGTGGGCAATCACCCTGTGAACTGTAACAGTCCCCTGCTGTTGCGAATGGAATGCTCCTTCTTCCATAGCTGCCTGTGGTAAAGGTAGTGTCATTGGCTGTCAAAAATAACAGAAATTAATCTCAGATTCAGACAAAGAGAACTGGAAGAAAAAAATTTTAGTTGAAATTTTATATCTTGAACATTGATATTTCAAATACTTTAAATGTGTCCAAGTAACTTGGAAGTTCTAACTACAGTTGAACTTTGGTATCTCAGACACTGACATTTCAATTACCGGTACTACGGATATTGCAAAGGGAACTTGAAGTCCAAACCACTCATTGAGTAATTTACCCTTGATATCTCAGAGCCTCATCAGAGATCTTACTTTTTTTTTAGTCCTATTGAGTTTAACTCTTTTCCCCCTAATGCATTACATCCTTTACCCCCTGATGCCACCATTTGACACTATGCCCCATTTCCCTGATGCCACCATTTGACGCATACACACAACAACCCTAAATTAGCTCTGTGATTTCCCCTGTTTCTAAATAAATTCAGCTCTAAATGATAGCCAATCATGTGTATTACACATTAGGTAATGTTACTATAATTAGTGAAGTCACAGCTTGGTGTGAATTCACTTGAGATTTCTGTGTGAAAACAATGGCGCCCAGTCTGTTTACAAGAAGAAATTGGGCCTTGTCACAAGCAAAATTCAGCCTAATATTGCATTTTATGTAACATACCTTGGGTTGTATTAGCATTCACAATGTTTTTACACACAGTTGAATTTAATAGAAATAAAATTTTACAATGAAAATTAGAGGAAGAACATCATAGAATCTTTAACAAGAACAACAATGGCAGCCACAGATTTCCCATGTGTTTTATGAGTACTAAATAATCTACTTTCAGCATTTTTTTCATCTGGGCATTGATTTAGATAAAAACATGTATTAATTTATTTTCCCCAAGACTTTTGCAAGAAGTGGTCAAAAACTAAATATATAAAATATTTATAAACATGCCTGCTTGAACATGATTGTGAAGTTTAGTTGGCTCAAGTCTAAGATAATTACCTATCATTACTAATCTATCTTAATTTAATAATTAATATGAATTAAACAAAAAATAATGAGCCTTTTAATTGGTTTGGTATTATATTTTAAGTTTACTGGTATATTTTATAGAACATTTCTTTCATAGAAAGGATATTATGAAGATTAGTTGTGAAAAATTCATTTTACCTGGTTTCACCTAATTGTTAATTGTAGATTAATTATTCTTAAAAAATTATATGACAATACTAAAGTTCAATCTATTCCCCAAACATTGATATATAATACGTGACACTTTGATGATGTTTAGGTACTTAATTAGCATGTTCTAAATGTAATGGTCAGTCATTTCAAGTCAGTCAAAATGGCTTCAGGGGGCAGCCAGATAAACACTCTAGGGAAATCGCATATGCGTCAAATGGTGGCAACAGGGGGAAAAGAGTTAAGATAGCAAAGTTGGACTGTATTTATTTTACTTGCATTCTGAATTCAATACCTTAAATTCTGCTTTTTCCTTGGCCAAAATGATTTTAGAATAACGAAGTGAGACTGTACTTTTGTCTGTTAAATTTTGTTTTTTGTTTCTTCACAACTTTTAAGGGTTGTGTTACACACATACTGATGATTTTTAGTGATGCGAGGTCTGTCTGTATTTTGGTGTAAGTTGCGTTACATACTTACTGATGATTTTTAGTGATGCGAGGTCTATCCGTATTTTGGTGTACGTTGTGTTGCCTTCCTCTTTATAATGATTATCCCGGCATTTTTCACAGTCGTCAGATCGTGTGCCATTATTTGGACAATGATTTGGTCGTTGTAGTCTAAAATTAATATATTTATTATACCTCGACTGATTTTTTCCTTTATAAAAGCAAAGCAGTAAAATGTGAAAAATTTCCTAGAAATCTCAGTGAATGGACTAATTTCCCATGCATTAGTTAAATGAGCTAATCCCTGCTTCGGAAGCTAATTCCCTGGTTATCCGTAATCCTTTAGATTTTTCTTTTGTATCGGTCTAATATGTTAATTGACTAATTCCCCGTGCATTAGTCTTGAAGCTAATTCCCCGCCATTTGTAATCCTCTATTTGTATTGGTATAATAAAACAGTTAAAAAGTATATCATTGAGGGAGATAGCAAGATTCCAGTTCCCCTTGACCAGGACTATTTCCCTTGGTGCAACTCCTTCAATGATATACTTTAACTGTATACTAATTCATACACAAATATTTGCTTTCTAAATATTTTAACATCTTTAAATTCATTTTTTCAATTTCATTAACTAGCTCTAATCAGCTGATTTTGGAGCTGTTTAAAAATATTCATATATTTAGGCTTAAAAATAAGTTTTAAAAAATAACATATTCTGAGAGAATTTCACTTTATCAGTAGCAAAATCTTACTTCAGTCCATATATCTCAGCAAAATTATTTCCAGCTGGAAGAGTGATGTATTCAGATGGTTGTTTTCTCATGTTCTTGCAGTATATCTGGTTTAACACAAAGTACAGTTATGAAAGTGTATGTCAGTATTAAATTGAACAGGTGAAGAAAAAGCTACCACATCTTTGAAGTAACTGACTTTTTTTTTTACAATTTCAATTTAGCCACATCAACTTTGATATCTCAATTGCCGTGGATACTTTAGAGTTCAATGAAAATCCCAACAATTCTATTTTAAATTATGTCTTTTATTTAACTGTCCTTTAACTTTGACATTTTGAATGATTGGATATCCTGTGGGTTTTTTTCTAAGTCCTATCAGGTTTGAGATAATAAGGGTTCACTTGACTGTTTTCAGGTAAGAACCATGATTACCTGCAATATTCGTCGTTTGACTAGTATACTGTATGTATCATCATGTCGAATCTTTGTTTTCTCCTTCAGCTCTAAACAAGATCGCGCATAACCTGTAAAAATCAATTTCTTATATTTCATGCAATCAGGAAATTTGATGACACTTCACTTAAAATGTTAACAAAATGAATTTTATCTTCTAATCTAAAATTTCAGACAATGCAATGTATTAACTTACATGGTCCAGTGTAGCACTTTTGTTGTGCTGTAGGCCTTAGGTCTGGGGCACACTGTTTACGAGACCGGCGTCTACCAAGGACGTCCACACACAGTACCAGGCGACGCTGCTTCCCCCACCCACACCGGGAGGAGCACTTTAAAGAGAGAATTAAAATCTTCAGTTACATAAAAAGTGATTCTTATAAACATGAAACATTATCTACACAGAAAGCAGAAGCATTTTAATGAAGAGTTGATAATAATCAAAATACTGTTATCACGGAAATAAATCATCAATTACAAATACATGTAGCATAAAACTCGACCAAAAAACCTTGAAATAAATTAAACTTCTGGTAAACTTTTTTTTTATTAATGTAAAATAATAATTCAATGAATCATTTCTTAAGTGTACACTTTCTTTGTCTCTCAATAGAGCTTTAAATTATATAAAAAATTATAACTGTAATACATGAGTCAATTTCAAAATCATTGCAAACATAGCAATCTCTGGTCTCACATTTACTGATCTTCGACAACATAGTATCAAATCTCTTGTTTATAAATTACTAGTATTTCTCTTAATAATAATTTCTTAGCAATTGTTAATGAAAATGCAGCTCCTTTTCTTTTGAATTCTGAACTAGCCACTCTTTTAAAATATTTGCAAAATTAAGCTTCTGTGCAAAGGGAGATAATGCGAAGTTGGACTTTGAAAAATTTTTCATGTGTCCCCAGTTCTCAAGGCCTGTTTCCCAAAGTCTTGAAATAAAAAAAGAAATTGCACAACATTTTTCCTTTATTATTTTTTTTAAATGCAACTTTTTTTTTTGTAAGATAAAATATATCTCATTAAAAAAATATTCAAATACATTTAATAAACCAAATCCTTGAAATAACTTTTTAATTTACAGTAATGTTTTTTCCCCCTATCATTCATACTGTAATTTGATAGTTTTCCTGTAGTAATGCATGGGAAACAAGCTGATAGACAAAGCATCATTAGGACTTAGCAGAGCATGTTAAGCAGTACTTACTCTTAATGACCTTGCACCTTGTCCCCACTTAATGTGGAACAGTGCAAGGTTACTAGTGCTAAAACATAAATACAACAGGTGCCTCATCAAACTGTCACTACTTCATAATTATTTCACGTTTACTATGCTCTATCACAAAGTTAGTAATGTACAAATCATGATCCTTCAGTATTTTTAAAATTTTTGATTGATAAATATACACATTCTAATTATATACTTAGTATCATGCAGAATCAGTCTATTATTTTTAATATATAAACTAATTCTGAAGTAAAAATATTTCTATTTTTAGTACCTTTCCCCATGACCCCACGACCCAGTGGTGGGGGGAGCCACAGTCTCCAAAGTTACAGGTCTGTGTGGTAGGTGGTTTCTCCTCTGGGCGACATCCGTAAGGCACGGATCCGGGTAGGATCCACCCCTCCTTGGTCACCGCCTGACATACAACAGATCTGGTCTGCATTCCCTCACCGCATGTAGCATTACACTGAAGTAAAATTCTTCTCTTTTCATTTAAGGCAAATCAGAGTTATCTTTCTTAGCTAGAGCATAAATATACTTCCGAGTTTTAAAAAGATCAGAGAGATGGATCCTCTTAGCTTACAAAGTAATAATCAATATTAATAATTTTTTTTATGTTTGGGTCTCTTTTTCACATATATTTCAAAGTTTTATATCATTTATATAAAAGTTATAAATCTACAATTCCCCTGCTTATTTCAGACATAAATTATTCAAGCATGTGTATTTAGTCAAAAAAGGATTAAAATCCAATTTTTCCTATTTCAAAAAAATTATGGACTGTAATCATAATAACCATATACCCACGGTATATACCAATTCTTCTCAATATACTAAGCTTTTTTCATCACATAATATTCTTCAAGTTTTCATACTTTTGACCAGGGTGATGTATTCCAGATATAGGGACAGGGGAACTCGTTACAGCGTCGTCGTGATTTTGGTTTGTGCTGGTTCCCACACAGTAAATCATCCACTCGCCGTCCACGACGATCAATACAGTACACTTCCCGATCTTTTGTTCCAAAACCACAGGTCTGGGAGCACTGCAAAAGATCCAAGATTTTTTTATTTTTAATTTCAGTCATCTACAATTATACTTCATATAGTATATAACATGTAGTATATATACTTATTTAGTACATATCATGAAAAACATTACAATATTTGATATTCTTTGCACATATTTTTAACTACCATTTGTATGACACAATTCTAGTGAACAATACAGAGACAAATATTTACAACATATCTCTTTTTTTTTTTTTTGCTCTGTTTTTCAACTGCAACCTCCCCAAAACATTATGAATTCCAGTAACTTAATTAAATATTAGAGGATTGCATGAATTCTCTTTTGTAACTTCTGAGTGTTTTGAGTTCAAACCTCACACATTATATTGCATACTTGACGAGGTAAACATTACAATCCCCCTCAAGAGACCCAGATTATTACTGGCACATCAGTAAAACTTGACTTATTGATGTAACAACATGATGCAATCACTACAATCCAATAGAAATATTTGCCCTAGTCAGTGCCTCACCTTCTGTTTTTTTCTTTAAAAAAAAAACCCCATAATTTAAAGGAGTATAGCATTTCTATGCAATTTTAATGAAATGAGATCTCTCTTAGAGTTACGCATACAAGCTCTACCATGAAAACCAAGAGAAAATTTATCAAGAACTTTATAAAACCAATAAATAAAATTTGCCAGAAGAATTCCTATTTAAAATTAAACAGTCTAGAAAAAAATTATATTACAATCTCCTTGCACAAAGTATTAGCCTTCTTTGATGTTAGTTATACCCCAAAAGGAATGGAGTTCTTTTTCCACATGAAGGGGTGAAGCTGACAGAACAATTCTCAGTCATCCAGAAATCAGCGAGTTTATTAACAACAAGTAGAAATTTAATATGTCATAAAAATAGAAGAAGTTTAATATATTTTTTTAATTCCCACAATAATGCAACATTCTCACAGAGGATTCGCTGTTATTGTAAATCTTTGGATAGGTGAGAACCTTACAAGTTTTATCTTTTGTAATGGTATTTAAACTATATGTTTAGATCATGTCTGTATTTGGATTTTTCTAAAACCTTTGCTTGCACCAGTTAAAAAAGCACTTTGAAAAATCATACGTAAAACAACTGCTAGTAATTTTTTTTAAATGAACGTTGCACTCTATGTGTGAACTAAGTGCGAATAACTACACAAAAACATATTATTGCATTCCCATCACAGTTGGAATACCAATAAGTTTTCATCAAAAACCACTGTACATTATGTCTGCATGCCTGAAGTTTATGTTGTATTAAAGGACTTGTGTACTAAAACCCCAGACTACCAATCCCAGGGTAAAGTGCTTACTATAGAGTCTAGACAAGACCCTCTCTCTCTTTTTTTTGTTATTAAAGATTCGTTTTTTTGCAATAACTGTTCATCATGGCTATAGGGTTGAAGATTTTTATTTTGTTAATAACCACATCCCCTAGTAAAAACTGAAACATTAGTTAAACTTAGGAGTGAATACTGTCCGCGTGATGCTGAGGTAGCAAGGGGCATTGGGTATAAACACTGGAGAGCTGTACTTCACAGACTCTGGCAACCTGTATTTAATTATAAAGTAACTACCATCTACCCTTGACTCATATATGGAGATCTCAAACTTCGAGTGTTAAAGGTTAACACTTAACTAACATTTTATTTCTGACTATTTGTTCATGCATCTTTATCAGCATGCTGGTGAACATATTTAAGTGGTTCTTATAGTTCATCCATTCAGATGTCTTTGTCTGAACAAATGATCCAAAACCGATGAACTAGCCATTATGTATGTACTGGGGTATATGACATGCAGACCTAAACCTCCCCTTCATAAAAAGGATATCATCTTTCACTGATATGGAGCTAAAATCTTTTTACAATTTTATCTGTTATTCTACTAAGTAGGAAAGTTATGGGCAAACATGCTCCACTAATAAAACTGATACTAAAGGCATTGGAATATAGCTAGAAGTCCAATACCACCCCCCTTTCCTGATCAGTCTGTAGACATACCTGGCTCCATGGTGCCCTCCTCCAGGAGTAGTCAGAACATGGCCGTCTGGTACAGACTTTCTGAGTTTTGGGTTTGCGGGTACTGCTGCAGTAGGCAGAATCCACCACTTGGAAGTGTCGGGTCTTACAAGTCAATGTGCGAGTTTTCAGGCCTTTACCACAGGTAACTGAGCACTGAAATAAAATGGATATTTTTTTATAATATTTTATTTTGCAAAATTGATCATGTTTAGCTGCCTTCCTCTAAATAGTTGTTATATTAAATGTTGCAATAATACTACAAACATTAAGAGAAAAAAGATCACAGTAATTCTAACTGAGCTTATTGTTTTAAATGAAAGTCTTGGGTCAAGTCCCTGAGCTGTCTGCATACTAACACGAGACCACTTTTCCCTGTGCCATTTTGGACAGCGCCCCATGTGACACTGTTTGACGCTGCGGGGTTTACTGGCGAGGCACTGTGAGGGGTCCTGCTCCTCCCCGGAATCATTGACACACGTGATTGTCCTCTGTTGGTGTCCTCTGCCACACGTCACTGAACACTGAGGAAAAATAACATAGGTTTACATTAATACAGTATAATTAGATTATTCCTTGTAAAAATTACCAATTCTTTTTTTTCAAATCTTGAAGAAAAATTTGGAAAACTGCTAAACAGTAAAACTTATCTAATCTGGACACCATTGGTTCCAGAGATATTGGTCAAATTCTGGACAGGACAACATTTTGAACAACTTAAATTACTGAAAGGGATTTGAAGTTTACAATGTATTATACAAGTTTTCAGAATACACAACATCTGGATTAGACAAGTTTCACTGTAATATTTTTATATGTACACATAACACTTTGAAAGAGACCCTCTAACCCCCCCCCCCAAAAAAAAATCAAACAATCAAACAAAAACAAAATTGATAAATTATATATAAATGCAAATTTTCCTTTAACTAATCTAATAAACAGATGGTCAAAAATTTATCTTTCTTAATCCACATATTCAAAAATAAAACAGTTGATTGATCATGTATGTTCACCTTACATGCAAGTCAGTACCCTGGATTACCATGCAGGTCAAAGACCAAGTCTGTCTGGCCAATGGACTCATTAGACTAGTGACCTCGCCCAGCTTGTTTATCCCTCCACCGGGAGGAAATCAACACAAATCACAACCCCCTACACTCTATTTCTACATCAATTTCTGGATATAAATGAGAAGCCATTAATCTCTCTGCAATAGAGGGAAATGCTGCCTTTTTCCCCCTCCATTTGCTGCACCTTGTACCCCTCTGATCTTATCAGCACAACAGTTTGATTAAGTTGATGGAGCATCAAATCATTAACATCATCATATAAAAGATTCCCCTTTAAGGTGATTTATCTCCCTCTGAATGCATAGGCTTTATGAATCTCCCTCAAGAAAAGAGTTATCTTATGAAATGTTATATAGCTATAGATGCTTATTTTGAGAAATATCTCTGTGTGTAATTCATGAAAAAAATATGTATGACATCAATTTCACCAGTTTGTAAAACAAAGCTTCATCCTTATGTGGAAACAGAATTCCCTTGTAAAATTGAATAGATATCTGAACAGTATCTAATTTATATTAACACTATACTGCTTCAAATGACAATGATCTTAAAAACAGGAAGTGATAAAAAATACAAGCCTGATCCAATAGATTAAATATGCATACAATAACTTCCCTCAGACCCTGATCAACATGTTTAATAAATGGAAATAAATGTTCATCTTGAAAATTTAATGAAAAATCCAAACCAGTTCTTGTACAATTGAAGTTTCCAAACAAACCACTAAAAATCAAGGCATATTTCTTATCCATTAACTCTATATCCAAAACAATCACATGAAAAACACAAAGATCTAAAAAATTTTGTTAATTTCAAGTGTTTATTATATCATTTGCAAAAAACTCTTTTTGCTTCTTAATACAATCTGGTTTAAATTACTTTGCACTTTGTAAGACCAGCAGTTCTCTTGTAAAACAATGGTATTCATCCCTCATTTTGCTGGCAAGAACAGCATTTCTAAACAGTAGAATCTCACACACTTCAGATTATAAGATTTTTGCACAATTTTTTTGGAAAATGATAATTTGTTAAAAGATTGCCAAATTATTCGAGACAATCAGGTTCGACTGTAGTTCAGAAATTTTGTGAAGAGTTCCCCTCCATTTCCCAGAGCTCACAATGCTTTCTTATTCTTTTAATTTTCACATATGCCAGGTTTTAAAATTGAAGAATGTGCAAACAGAACCGATCTGACATTAATGGGTGGAGCTACCTTAACAACAAGAGGCTGCACTCAGGGAATTTTCAGTTCTTTTAAAGTGGAAGAGGCAAAAGATGGGGTATTTCTTAATATTTCTTGGTTCTTTTAATTACAAAGATCTGCATTTAGAATATTCAGGTTTGACTGTAGATTTCAAAAACTGACAAGGAATCTCTTGGAGAGAAGGAAGATAAAGTCCATGGGGCTTCATGACATTAATGTTAACCTGAACATTTATTATTTACTTATTTCACATACAGTTTTTGCAATAGTTTTATTCTGTATTCAGCAGAAAAGAATGGCATCTTGAAGAGATTGGTTTATTTCCATTGCCTTTTGTTTATCATTCAATTCATTTTAATACTTCCAGATTACTCCACTATTCTTTATTCTTTCACTTAGAGAGGTTTTTTTTGACAAATAAAATGTATTTTCCAGCATTTCTTAACTTTAAGGTATCATATGTTTCTATTAGAAGTCTGGAAAATATTTTAGCTGAATTTCTTATTTTGTCTGGTATATATCATTAGTTTGATTAGATGGCGAACATTTTAATTAATACAATAAAGATTAATAGCTAATCAAACAGTTAAATCTAGCATATCAATTGGTGATCAAATGCTAGATGTTTATTCATTAATCACACTGCACTGCCATACAATAATTTCTCTGATAGTCCAATTTTTAAGGTTGCATGTGTTTATCTTTGACCTGCATGTATTTTTGTAGCTTATTAAAATCAATTGGTCTTTTATTTTTACCAAGGGAACAAAAGCAGGAGGGAACAGAAGGGGGATAACTTCTTGCAGAGAAATGGATAGGAACTCCTTAATTTGCCTTGTACTTGTGGTTTTCCATGGAAACATGACAAGTGGTATCAAAAATAACTTTAATATGACAAATGTACAACATCTTTTTTTGGCACATACAAATATTAATACACATAGAATAATATATATCACAGACCAAAAATTATAATAAAAATAAGCACCACTGATATTAAAAAATATTACTTTCAAAGAAAAATATCAAAATATTATGCTATAAAATAAAAAAAAATATACAATATCATAATAAAAACTGAATACAGTCAAGATTTCACTTTAATTGCACCTAATATCAATACAAGGACTAAAAAAACAAAAATCTAAGTAATCATTATATAATTATTACAGTTAAATTTTAAGTATATAACAATAAAACCACTATGACAAAAACAGGAAATCATATCTGTGTCTTATTTAGTATCAATTGCAAAGATCTTCAGTACACCCCTTCAACCCCCCCCCCCCCAACCAACCAAAAAAAAAAATCAGTCCAAATTTCATGAATAAATATTGAACATGTAAATTAACAATTACTAGAAAAGATTCCTTTCGAAAAATAGAATGAACAATAAATATGGTGATTTAAAGTAGAAAAAAATATATGTACTATTTATTTCTTTATTTATGAGTACTATTATCGAGTGCACTCAATAACTTTTCCATTCTTTTATAAAAGTACATTATCCATCGGAATAAATATGTGTGACATACATTAATTTGTACTTCTTTTCATTCAAGTTTGAATTGCAACTTTACAATATTTTCTCTGAATACCAAATAAAATCTGTTCTAAAAATGAGCTCTTTATCAGATAAAAGTAGTATCTCCAAAAAGCTTGTATAAATCTATTTTAAGAAAAATTCCTGGGTTTTGCCAATACCTATGACTTCTCATCAAATAGTCTCTGATAAATATCTGTTCAAACTCTGCAGCACTATTTCTTGTACCCTGCATGTCATAAAAAAGGGGGGGGTAATTATGTTCTATATGATGTGACACATAATATCCTGTTTTTGTCATAAATTCACAATGTACGACAAAAAATTTACACACTGAATTCTTGAGATCACAGTGAACGTATCATGCATGTAAATACATGTACACCTTTCAAATCACTTCTATACTCAAGTAAAAAAATGTACAAACATTAATTTAACCTCATAGGGCAAATACCTACAATCTATGCTTTTTATAACCACTGCTATGCTGTACTATATGACCTTAAAATACTACAAACTAGGTTAAATAGGCATAATATAATTAAGAATAATTTTGTCAAATGACATGTTGCATCCTAAGGGAGGTATGCCAAAAACATTAGAGATATGGTGACTCAGGTGAGTGTTGTGACCCATGGGCCCTTGTCCTATGGTTTGCTTTAAGTATATTTTTTCTCTTATTATTATCCACTTTGGAAAAATTGAATTTCATTTTAAAAAATAACCTGAAATAATTTGAAATGAGGAGAAGGGAAGACGAATTTTTCGAGACAGTAACGTCATGATTGGCTTGGTATTTACGCAGCAGCTGAAGCTGTTGAATTTACCACCCACTGATTATATAAACACGATTGTCTGATCATTTCAAAAATGTGAAACAAAGTCAAGGTTTTCCTATCCACAGTAACTTGCACATAGCAGATTTTCACAGGTGGAAATTTCCAGGAAAAATGCACAAGCTCAGCAGCCTAATTGAAGCAACAGTTTTTTTGCAATTCTGTTCAAGTTCAAGAAACAAAAAGTATCAATTAAGAAATTTCTTGCATTTTGAAACACTTTTTTGTTGAGAATTTTCTTTTAAAGTGCTCTAATACAAAGAAAAAAACCCAAAACTATGATTATAGATGCCAATTATCCATTGTCTAAAGCTAATACTTTTATCATTCAGACATGATGTTTTTACATAAAAGAAGTGTGCAACATGCTAAGGATTGCACCTCTACGTATAAAAAAGATCACAGGTGTCAGATAAGTTTGATAAAAATGTTGTAACGGGAGGTAATGCTGATTGGTCTGGGTGGATCACAAACCGATATTTAAAGGTCAAAAAACGCAATGAGCAGTACGTGCAACTTTCTAATTGCAACAAGACACCCAGACAGACTTGGAGAATCATCAATAAAAAAAAACTCTAACGTTTGGCCCAGTTGGCATTTTTACAAAATATCGTACAAATACTAGAGTGGGAAAAAAATTCAAGATTTTTCTGAAGAAATAAAAAATACGATGGAAACAATTATGAAGAGGATTGTAAAGAACGTAATCAAGGGCAATAGAAGAGCGTAATTGAGGGCGATTGCTTACAGTGTCTTAATTCTGACAGATTGCAATTGTTAATATCGCCTTGATGTAAGTCCTTCAAAATGTTGTTTATTGCTGTTCAAGATCACAGGGGGGTGTTCAATTCCTCGTTACAGATTGTGCGTCACTTTCCTCAGAATCGTTTATGATTTTTTTTACATCACAAACAACAATTTTAATTAACACTGCCCCACTAACTCATTTACGCACTTGTAGATTAATTTGTTTTGCTCACAGTGTGAAGAATTCTAACAATCCCTGATGTACTTTATGTAACCTACTCCATAATATGCAGTTGTAACATGAAAAAAATATATATTGCACATAAACAAAATTAATTTCAAAGAAGTCTTGATGTATAAAAAAATATATAAAGCAATAGAAAAAATAAACAACTAAAAAATGAGGTAGACATTTAAATATCAAAAAGATGTACTGTATGACACGAAAGCAGAAAAACAACTGCAGAAGAGATGCAAAGAACCTATATCATCTTTAGGTGCAGAATTGAATCATTAGGAGCTAAGCTTTAACATGCAATACTTCTAACATCTCTTAAAGTGTCATAAAATCTACATGTATAAGCTGAAAAAAAAACATTTTTAATTACAAGCAAAGGACTTCCTGATCAAAAAAATCTTCTGCACTCATAATCAAATGAATGTTTCCAAGAAAAATAAATTTTATAAAAGAAATACACTTGTCTTTGAAATTTAATTTCATCTTCTTGCTCTATGTTCAACAATCATCAATCAATTTTCCCCTTATTTTACAGTTGCATTAAAAATAGTGAATAAAGAAGAGGAAATTTGGGAGGTATCAGAAACTTAATGTATCATTGTTTTTAAAAAATGAAGTCCAGCAATACATCTGTAGAACTTTGGTTTCTGAATTCCAGTAACCACATTCAAGAAAGTGTGAAGTCTATCATAAATTAAAATACTTCACTTTTGATAAATAGACCTTTAAAAAATCAGTAACGCCTCATCCACCAAGGTTGCTCTCTATATCTATCTGCCCAAGTTTTACTTCTATAACGCTCATAATGGTTGCGCTGCTGGACAAGGTTGCGTTGCTGGTTACGATCATGCTGCTGGATACGTTTATGTTGCTGAATACTATTACGTTGCTGGACAAGGTTGTGTTGTTGATATCCATTGTGTTGCTGGTTACGACTGTGTTGCTGGATACGATTACGTTGCTGGTATCGCCTTTGTTGTTCATTTCGCATTCGCGCTTGGTTACGATTTTGAACCTGGTTCTGATTACGTAACCGTTCTTGATACTGTCTATCTCGTAACATTTTATAATACCTTTCATACCACCTACTGCGTCTTACCGATTGCCAAGGGTCCACCTTCCAGCGACGTTTGGTCTGGCATGGGCCGTTGTTACAGGCCTGCCTGACAATTGGGCGCTGTGTGTTGTTACACATGGTGTCTTGTAGAATGTGATTGTTGCCCACTTCACAGGTGACTCTCCGACTTTGTATCCCATCTCCACCACAGGTCTTTGAGCACTGCAAAAAAGTATTACTGTCTCATCAATAATCTAGAAAATTAGGGGTAGCTAGGTAAAAAAAAAGCATTGGAAACATTAGATGTGTTAATGTTCTATCACAAACAAAAAATCAAAGCATTGAATTATCTGCAAATTTAAAACATTTAAAAATCTTCAGAAACACAAAAGTCTTGGATTACAAGTTTGTAATGCAATCATGGTTATACTTTTATCTAATCAGAAATAAAACAAAACGCACCTGAGACCAAAGCCCTGTTTTCCATGATGGACACTGAGGCATGTTACAGACTCGAGTTTCCTCTGGTTTGCGCTCGACGTCACATTTTTCACTGTGGTCATTGTTAGACAGACATACAACCAACCTTCTCTGCCAGCCAGAGTCACAGGTAACTGAACACTAAAACAGAAAGTATTTGTGAAATAAAGCAAAAATCATTAGCTGATGCTGATTTCCTCGATCACCAAGTTATCATTCTCATATTGGGTTATTTTTCTTCTTTGGAATTGAATTTTAATCTTTGGAATAGATCTAATTACATCTAAAGGCATGTAGCTGAAGATGAAATCTTGAGCATTTTGATACATTAATCAAACACAGCTATCCTCCTTACCTTGGTCCACGGTCCAGTTCTCCAGTCAACAGAGGGGGGTGGGGAGGTCGTACTTATCGTCGGTACCTCTGACACCATCTCCCCTGGACAGTCCGTCATCTGACATTTACGCGCGGTCTCGGGCCGGATCGCGGCATTGCACTGGTGGTCTGACGTTCGCTGGTGGTTGTAGTTAAAACAGATGACCTGCCTCACCCTCTTTCCCTCCCCACAAGACACACTGCACTGTAAGAGGAGGAAGCTTTATAAAACATGGTGTTCGCATTGAACATTTTGGTGACATTCAAGTATAACTGAACTTTCAAACTGAACATTTTAAAATGTGTGTTAATAAAATATCAACTTTATATCAAAAGTATAAAAAAAGTACATAGGTCACCATCATATAATGATACTGCATGAATACTCGATTGGTGCAGTTAAAAAAATGGAATCCATATTTCCTACATTATTTTAAAAATGCATCACAATTTTGAAAGCCAAAAATTATCAATTTTTAAAATTATTTGGCCTCTCTCTTGCTTCCTAAAAACAATTAACTTCATTTCAACTGAACATTATAGTCCATCTACATGAATCACCTTTGAATGCTCAATTTTTAAGCATAACTGCCAAAAGTTTAAATTATTGCTTACATTGTTGATCCTCTTTCCATATCTTCTAAAAGTACATGCCAAAATGACAACAGTTTTGAAATTTCCTTCATTTTTTTTAACTTTTAAGTTCATCACAAATAGCTACTAAAATACACCTGTATATAAATCACCCTAGAAATTCTCTCCCCTGTAAATAATGGCTTGATTTTCTATTTGGTCCAGTTTTTTATTTGAATCACTGTAAAACCACTTTTTTTCTGTATCATTTAAAAGTGCATGGCAAAATTATGAATGACAACAAAAATCAATCTTCTAAAATTTCTCTGCCCTCTACCGTTTCCATCACAAGTCATTTCGAATATACAGCTACCCCAGTAAATAAATCATCACTGAATTATCTCATTAGAGTGATGAGCGGATTCTGAAATCAGTGGATTTGACAGGATATTCTGTCACATGAAGCCAGTTTATATCTCTGTTAACAGGCTCATCAGCATTAAAATCAGCTTTGGCTGTCAATGTTTGAGGTGTGTTTTTGCAGCAGTGAAGATCAGAAAACAGATAGCTATGTACACTGCTGTGGGTCTGTCAATTCTTATTGCATACAATGTCACATCCTATACTTACAGAATATCCTTCAACTCTTCACTTAAAAGTTCCCTCCTCTGAGGAATGTGTGAAAAACATTTTCTAAACCTTTACAAAAAGCAGATACAGTTAATTCTCGATAAACCGCCACCTTTTGTAATTTAGAAATCATGGCGGTATAACGAATTTGGCGATGAATTGAATTTTCCATCTTTCCTTTCCTGGAAATTAAGAAGTAGATTTTTAAAGATTTTTCTTATATATACCATAAAGCGTTTCTATTCTTATTATTACATGTAAATGTATATAAAATCATATTTCTGATTGAAAATACTTCAAGTAATTTTGTAATGTACAAATTCGCTAAAACAAAATGTGCAGTTATGAAATAAATACAAGTACATGGGTGTGCATTTAAATCTGCAGTTCTGCTATTGAAGATTTTTAAAAAAAATATACATGCTGGGTCGATCACCCTTCGGCGATATATTGCCGATAGTAAGTAAAATGAATTCTTGAATAAATTTATTGTTTATGGCAACATTGTTAATTAAACATTCACAATTTATACCGTATATTATTTTTTCAGCAAACTTTGCAAAGTTTGAAGCAGAGATCATCTAAATTATATAGTTATCGGCGTACTTTAACAACGACCGCTTTTGTGGCAAAGCCGTGACTAAATGATTTTAATTAAAAAACACAAAAACAAAAATATTTTTAACAGCCTCTCTCATGTTAAAATCTTTTTTGAATATTTAGTTCTTGTTTAATTACTTAATTGCATGTACCTTGTCTGCCTTGCATGCTTTACATTTTTTTTAACAGGGATAGTGTCAACCAATTAGCCGCGCTTCACTGACCACACGCACCTGTGGCGGTATATCAAAAATCAATAAAATTGACACTTAAAAATGGACGTTTGTTGTGAAAACAGGGTGGCGGATGGCGAAATCAGTGGATGCGAATTTGGCGTATATAAAGAGAATTTTATATAGCAGGAAAAACGTTCCTGGGAAATCATGGCGGTATTGCGAAAATGGCGATGAATCGAATGGCGATAATTCGAGAATTGACTGTATGTATGCTGGAGCAGGTGTCTACCATATTGTATGTTAAAATGATAAACTATTTCTCTACATAATGGAAGTAAAGTCAAACTTGATGGGAGCAAAAAAAGAATTTGAGGTCCTGTGTCACAGTAGGTGGTGGCATGAAAAAGATTCCTCACAGCTTAATGGCCCTGAAAACTGAGTTCAGGTCTAAATTTGCAGCTCTCCGCCAGCAAATAGTGCCATCTCAATATGAGGGAAATATTCTCGTAGGGATGTTAAACAAACAAACAAAAGTGTGGTTGAAGGGCGATGGTTGATATTTACCTGGCCCCAGTGTCCTGACCTCCAGTACCCACAAGGTCGTTCAGAGCAGGCCTTGGAGCTGATGGGGCGGTCCAGCTGACTGCAGAGGGAGGGGCTCCTCACGTACCCCTGGGCATCCTCACACCTCACAAAGCGGTTCCTCCTCCCCTCCCCACATGTTACAGAACACTACAAAGATAAGTACACATTGTAAGCAAAAATAGTTAAAAGTCATTTTATAAGGAATTCAACAAATACTGTATACAGGGTTATTTTCGCCCTTTTACACATGCTAACAATTTTTCCCTGTTATAAATTCGCTTAGTCGCAGTTCTGTTTAAGAATCTATACCGAGTTCTTTGAATTCGTCCCATTTTGAATATTGACAAGGATGCATAGAATTAAAAGTAATTTTAATAATATAAACCAAACTTCAATAATAACAAAATTAAAAGTAAAAGGCAAGTGGCTTCCCTTTTTAGTACTCTATCATTATACATATTTTAAGATATTTTAAATTAAATTAACAGTATCTCTTAAAAACACAAGTAAGTTTCTCTGTTCCCCTTTTTGAAAACAGTAAAACTGCCACTGAGTTATAATATTGCAGGGTTGATTTGCTCTTTGACCTCGACTGACCCTCAATAATTCCCCCCTCATTCAGACCACACAGATCCCCTCTGCTGTTAAACATGTGGACCTTGGGTAATTAATATCACTTCTCATATGTTATCTTGATACAATCTTTACAAGCTGGTTAGATTTTTACCAGGGATAAGCTTGTCTGAGGCACTAGATCATGTTTCCCTTTGCCTTGTTAAATTCCAATTAACATGCGAGAAGCAGCATTTTAATGAGGAGCTTGTCTGATTCCTTTTACCATTTTACCAATGCAACGACTTTTTGCGAGTCTACATGGCTTCCCCCATTTTTTTTATTTTAGCTTGAATCACACATGCAAGTTGCACATCAACCTTCTATTTTAATCTTTAATCAAAAAATCCTTGAGATTGAAATAGAATTCATTAGCCACTAGAGATTTAATCACATTACTTGTTAAATAAGCAGTTTTGAATTAGAGAGTGCCTTTGAAGTTCAGAAAAGCATGAACATTTAGCATCAATTAATGACTTTTCAACTATTTTAATATTCCTGAATTGACTTTTCTGCATCCATTACATATAATACTGCAATCTGTTCAGTATCAATTCTGGCTATTAGGGGAGTATTATGAACTGAAATCTCTCCTTGATAAAAACAAGGCAGAGAGAATTAACACAAAAAACCACCAGACAGAAAACAGATAATCCAAGCTGGATTAGTGGAATGACCTGACACATCTTAACAAAAGCAGACACTTCATACTGTAGCCTCCCCTCCAAAAAATCACAGCTTCATCAAGGTCATAAAGGTGCTTTGCATGGCTGCCAACTTAATTTGAAGAAATGAAATCAGCTGACAGTTTTAGGAATTAAAATGTGTTAAATAACCTTTCACTGTTGTGTACATCTCTCAAGTTTCCTTTGAAGATCCAAAAACCAATGCCAATTTACAAGTTTCAGAACTGTTCAATTTTATCCACAAAATCTTGATTTTGTGGCTTAGACAAATCAGTAGCACCCAGCCATGTGCCAATTTTTTTTTTTTGTTTTAAACTCAACCGCACTCATATGCTGTTTAAGAGCAATCAGGTCAATTTGAAACCTCTTTCTTACCTGAGACCAATCACTGGTTCTCCATTTGACTAGCTCCTGTGTGGTTGTTGTATCTCTTGCTGTAGTGGTGGTGGTAATAGTACTAGAAGTAGTGGTCATTATGTCCATCATTTGGGGGGACTTTGTCTGCTTTACAAATTTCAGTCGGGGTTGAAGTGGGCAGGGTCCCATGTAACATTTCCTCGTGTCGTAAGGTCGGCTTGAGGGGTCACAGATTCCGCCACGTAGGATTTGGCCCTCCATGCTTCGACACTGGACATTTCTGACTGAAACTCCATGTCCACAGCTTACAGAGCACTGACAGGAAAAAGAGGGCAATTAATACATATCAAAAATAAATATTCTCAATTTCTACTTTTTATTCACTATTTATTAAAAAGAATTTTTCTCAATTTAGGATGCAGTCTTAATGTGTGTAAAATCAAGCGGAAATTAAGTAATAGTTAAGAACTTAACTATATATGTTCAGAAAAAAGAAAAAAAAATTCCTAAGGCAACTAATGTTAATTTGCAAAGTCCACAAACTGTATTATAAACAGCTAATATCTCGGAAAAGTTGATGAGAAGGTTTACATCTGACAGTGACATATATAATATATGGGCTGGAAGTACCAGTGAACTGTGACAATATCTACTGTGTCACATTACCCTGGGTAGAAACTGATGACTCCTCCTTAAGACTTGTTTGTAATTTAATGTAAATAAGTACATGTACTCATTAATTGAATACATATCCCAAAATATCTTTGTCAATGGCATTATTTTTTTTCTACTTTTAGTAACAAGATCAAGTTTTTACCATTTGTTTTAACTTGAGAGTCTCAGTTTTCACTTTCTTCAAATTAATTTTTCACGAAGTTCAAAATCCTAATTTCTTTCTTATTAATTATCAGTCTGCTCTATTTCTAATCTAGTTCTGATACTAAAGGGATCATCTGATGATCTATCAGAGGCAAAATGTAGGCAAAATTATAATGTTAGAAGTATAACCCAAGTGCCCTGCTTTACTGCAGTGTTGACAGACTGCACTGGTACCCACATAAAACACCTCAGCTGTAAACCCTAACTGTTAACCCTAATGATGTACAGACACCTTTATGAATGGGGGACAGTCTATTATCAAGCCACAAATCTCAATGAAGCGAATTCAGATAAAAACATCAAGGTTATTAAATTCCATTCAAGATCTCCTCTGCCACCTCTGGTGACCTTGTGTGTCTATAAATGTCCTATCACCGTGTCTCCGTCCTTATCATGTCACATCAATTCTCACTCATACCCAGCCAGCCACCCCGCCCTCTCCTACAAACCTGAAAAATCACCACAACTTATATTTGACTTGAGTCAAAGTACCTCCTGATGACTTTTTTGACCTGCCCCTGGCCTTTTCAACCCAATACTCAAAACAGTCCAACACCCACAATAATGGAGGGAGATTAACTCTAATCAAAATCTCCAGGCTCTGTTGTTTACAAGGAGATTAAAATTAGAGTACTCTTGTCAGACTAAATGTATTTTAATTAAATCAAAATTACTCCAGCTTTACTACTTTCCAATAAAACTAAAGAAGACCAAGGTTTGAAATGTGTTAAATTCTTCTGGATTTCTTAGTAATTTTATATTGTTCAAACCACTCTGAATTTAATTATATACATGTATTTCCAAACTTTCAGTATAGGCAAATCTTTTAAAATTCATTGGAAGTCTTAAACTTTACAGCATTGATTTCTAACATTACTGAAAGAAATTTCTTCTAAGATAAAGGGTACAATGCAATATTAATAAATGTACACATACGAACATGAGAAATATTTCAATTCAAAGACCACTTAACAGTATTGATTGAAGAACTGCATCTTCTCAATAAGATTACACACATAAAACAAGAGGCCCATGGGCCACAGTGCTCACCTGAGCACATCAGCTAGGAAAAAGCACATATCAGATCAGAACTGAAAGTTTTATAAGTTTGGGGGGGGGGGGGGGCTTGAATTTTAACCCCCCAGGGGATCATAATTTGGAAGAACTTGAAATCTACACTACCTGAGGATAATTCCATATAAATATTACTAATCATGGCTTTGAAGTACTTGAAAAGAAGATTTTAAAAGGTTTCCCTATATATTCCTATAAGAAAATTTTGGCCCCATCCTACCCCCAGGGGTCATGATTTGAACAAACTTGAATCTACACTACCTGAGGATGATTCCACATGAGTTTCATCTTTCCTGGCCCAGTGGTTCTTGAGAAGAAGATTTTTATAGATTTTTCCTTTATATTCCTATGTAAATTTTGGCCCCACCCTATCCCCGGGGGTCCTGATTTGAACAAACTTGAATCTACACTATCTGAGGATGATTCCACATGAGTTTCATCTTTCCTGGCCCAGTGGTTCTTGAGAAGAAGATTTTAAAAGATTTTTCCTCTATATTCCTATGTAAAACTTTGATCGGCCATGTTGGCCCCACCCTACCCCCAGGGGTCATGATTTGAACAAACTTGAATCTACACTACCTGAGGATGATTCCACATGAGTTTCATCTTTCTTGGCCCAGTGGTTCTTGAGAAGAGGATTTTTCAAGATTTTTTCTATATACTCCTATGTAAAACTTTGATCGGCCATTTTGGCCCCACCCTACCCCCGGGGGTCATGATTTGAACAAACTTGAACTTGAACCTACACTACCTGAGAATGATTCCACATAAGTTTCATCTTTCCTGGCCCAGTGGTTCTTGAGAAGAAGATTTTTAAAGATTTTTCTTATATATTCCCATGTAAAAATTTGATCGGCCATTTTGGCCCCACCCTACCCCTGGGGGTCATGATTTGAACAAACTTAAATCTACACTACCTGATGATTATTCCACATGAGTTTCATCTTTCCTGCCCCTGTGGTCTTGAGAAGAAGATTTTTTTAAAATGCCATTAATTTTTCTCTAATTCATGATTATCTCCCCTTGGAAAAGGGCATGGCCCTTCATTTGAACAAATTTGAATCCCCTATACCTAAGGATACTTTGTGGCAAGTTTAGTTGAAATTGGCCCAGTGGTTCTTGAGAAGAAGTTGAAAGTGTGAAAAGTTAACAACAATAATGACGACGACGACGCCAACGACAGACAACGGACAAATTTTGATCTGAAAAGCTCACTTGAGCCTTTGGCTCAGGTGAGCTAAAAACTAATTGTAATGGGGGAAGATTTTATTGCATGTCACTTCCCTCCTCTTTGCCCATCAATAAACCCTCAATGATAGAATGGAGAGGTTAAATTCAGGTCCATCTCTGACCCTAATCCTAATTAGATGCAACACTCACATCTTTAACTTGGTGGTAGATCATCAAACAGAACACAGAGCCACAGCCTATGGATTATCTGGAGCCAGCATGGAAAATTTATCTGTCTAATCTTATACATGACAGATTATCGGAGAGATCAGGGGCAGATAATCCATCACACCATGGCCACTCAAGGGCAGATAACCCAGATGAACCTAATCAAGCTGCTGATCTACAGGCACTTGACAATAATCGTAGCGTTTCATCAATCAGTTTACAAGGAGCCCTCAAAGAGAATGGTCAGTTACATGACTGGATGGGGGGCCAATGATCCTACCATCCAATATACAGCGGCTGCACAGCAGTGTACAGTAATATATATGTAGATACATTGATAATGATGATATCTCTACCTCGTTACTGCTTTATTAAATTAAAATAAAGTGCCACGCCACAGCATGATACGCCCGTCAAAAAATTACACAATTATCTTAAACAGTTTAGAGTGCAAGAAAATCATGTCAACCTTGATTCCAAGATTTCCATGATTCTTCCATTTTTAAAAAAAATATTTCTTTATCCATCCCCTGTGCTGTAGGCATAATTATAACAAATATTACATAACTGATAGATTTCTATACTGTTTGTGTTAAGACTTTGTCAGATGCCGGCCATCATAATAAACAATATCAAATTAGTCAAGATTAACAACTTAATCTTTGCCAAATAAATTTTGAAAAGAAAGGCTGGCCATCAAATGACATATGCTATAAACTGACCAGCAGTTCTTCTGTCTAATCCCCAAAGGATACAGATAAGGCAGAGCTTGATCATATAGCCTTCCTACATTGAACTCATTAATTAATCTTTGACTGGATGCTTGTCTACTCATTACTCCCTAAATGGATCTGCACTTTTTATCCTAAAACACTTTTAAAACATATAAAATACTCCATGATTTCTTTTTAGATTTAATGCCAAACAGGTTTTATATTTAATTCATATGGACAAGTAGGCATGCTGATTCAACCCCACCCCTTAAAATTAGTTTTTAATTAATTAATATTATATAATATCAGATTATTAGTTTATTATGCAATATCAAATAAGTTTTAATTACTTTTCATCAAATTCATTTTAAAACTTAGGCTAGCCAACAAGAGCTATTTTTAATCTAACAGCTAGGCTGGCTGTCCATTTGCCCAATACTCAAGGGATATAGATAACACCAATGCTCTACTAGTAACCTCCTCACACTAAACTCATTAATTTCTCTCTAATTTGACATGCAACTTTCTGCTATCAAAATTCTTCTTGACCAGTGCTTGATAATTATGCCCATGGGACAAACTGAATTCCTCTCATTAACATTGACATTTGTTAAAGATTGCTGTAAAGTATATGATGAAAAAAATAAGTTTTTACTTGATTTAATACTTTTTCATAAGGATACAACTCTATTTTTTACATTTCTAGGATTATGAAATTTAAAATTTAAAAAACTTAGTTTTTTAAAAAAATTCACTAAAATTAAAGGACAGTGACCTTGAAATAGGTCGCGACACACCTTCTACCTAAGATGTATACTTTTGCCAAGTTTGATAGCTCTAGGTCTAATAGTTTTCTAGTTATGAGCCGGACAGGATTTTTCCATATTTGGCCATAGCATCTTTATTAAAGGTCAGAGCGACCTACTTTTTGTGTGCGACACACCGTCTACCCAAGAAGTATCAGTTGACAAAGTTTGATAATCCTAGGCCTAATAGTATTGAAGTTATGAGCCGGACACGAATGGACAGACGGACAGACGGACAGCTGGACGGACGGACGGACATGAAGCCTATAACATAATACATCCCGTCTTAAGACGGGCGTATAATGATTCATTTTTCTTCCTCGGTCTCGAAGCATATCTGCTAAAATATACATCCATTATGGTAAATATATGTGAAATACTGATTTGGAAATGATACTTTCTTTAATCATTTTATATATCAATGCTTAACTCTTTATCAGTCTGAATTATCTACAGAAATAAACTTTCTGTCACAGATGAAAAAAAAGTGAGAGATCCCATCATTGGCCTTATCTCTCCAGCATCATCCTTCGATTTGAATCATGCTCTAATTTCAGAATGAGAAATTACAGAGTAAATCCTTCAATTACCTACAGCTTCAAAGCAAAATGTTTGTAAACAATGACGGTCAAGTACAAGAATTTAAATGTACTTTCAGGACAAAATAAATTACTCCTTAGTAAGGAAAACCAAATCACAATTCTTTTAGCAACAGTAACTTACTTCAGAGCTCTAATAAGCCACTTCCCTTATCATGATGACATTTATAAATTGCTGTAAATCAACTTTTATTCCCAATATTTTTTATTTGTGATTAATAAATTTGGAATTCATTTGCATCTATTATTTTTTGCGATGAGGCAACATTCTACACAGAAATGAAACTAAGGTGTTAAATCAGTTTGGGCTACCTTGGTTTGTGACGAGAAATATTCAAGAATAAAATGTCACAAACCTTGCAGATATTTCTTTGCTCAGGCAAAAAAGTTGGATTTTATTGACTACAGATAGAGGTACGTACCCTCTCCCAGCCTGAGGTGTACCAGATAGGACAGGGCCCCTGGTTACAGTAATTTTATTGACTACAGATAGAGGTACATACCCTCTCCCAGCCTGAGGTGTGCCAGATAGGACAGGGCCCCTGGTTACACACTTCCATGTTAGAGGGGCGGCTGTCTCGGTCACACTCCTTCTCCGGCACTTTACTCTTGCCTTGGTAACAGTAGATCTTTCTGTGTCGGATGCCAGCTCCACATGTATGAGAACACTGAAAGTAAACCAAGAAAAAAATTATAACTTTGTCATGCCTACATCCGCAGAATTGATACAATTTTGACCTCCCCCCCCCCCCCCCCCGGACCCTTCATGCCTGCCTTACCCCGTTCCAGACACTGGCATGCCACTCTGGACAGGGTTGTTCGTTACATTTCTGGATCATCACCTTGCCTGTGTCGTCACACTCGGTGTCTGGAAGCTCATTCTGACGATAATCCATACACCTTCCTACCCGTTCCTGGAACCCCCCTCCACAAGTCTTGGTGCACTGTTAACGTGAAACAAGTAGTATTAAATTTTACTTTCTTTGATAACAAGCTGAATTTTGGGGCACTGTGAGAACAAACCATGTATTATCAAAATGTTATTTTCTGTATTAATGATGAGTTTGGTGCATTGTGACAGTAAAACAATTAAGGATTAATAAAATTGTTTCTTTCTTCATTAATAATCTGTGGTACTTAATTCTGTTCACGAATATGATACAAAATTCTGTTCACAAACTGCCAGAATCAAAAATTTGTCTTAGAAATATATGCCATGCTGTTCAATAGCAAATTATAGGGGTACTTCAACACTTCAAAAAATATCTTCCAACATGGTAATGAAGTAATTTTGATTAAAAGCCACTGGGTAGAGGAAGTGTTTATTAGGCATCTCAATAATTGTTAATAAATATTCCCAGGAAAAGAGGCATGATTCCTGATAAGTCCTCTGTGTAACTGTCAGAACTGCTGATAACCTCAGAGTTTAACATCCTTTTTATAGCAAGAGGCCAATGGGCTTTGCTGGACTCCTTTGTATAACAAGTTTTCGAGGGTGTGAGAAACTTAATATTACCTGAAACTTGACTTATAGATCCATGTAAAATGGATATTAATTTTTTTTTAAAATAATGTTTTAAGTTTGTCTTCTAGATGCTGAGGAGTAAAAATTTGTAGTTTCAGGGAGATGGGACCATGAAATTTAAATCTCATTCTCAATAACCATACAGATGTGACATATACATGTATTTGGATGAAATAAGTTCAGCCTCTAAAAAGAAAGCTGAATATGGTATGACGACAGAACAGAATAGCTGACCTATTACTCTTACCCTGGACCACTCTGTGTACTGCCACTGTGTTGGGTTACACTCTCCTGTACACATGACGAGGTCCCCGGGGCGGTGCCCTGACCCCCGGCACTGGTCCCCAGACACCTCCTCCTCCCTCCAGTTGGTCTTCTTGATACACCTCACGGTCTGTTTAGACACCCCTTCTCCACATCTCGCTGAACACTCATGTCTCTCAGCCTCCCACCTTAAAAAGAGGGTCAACTGTCAACTTCTGTCATTAATTATCATAATATAGTAGTAAAATGTACAATTTTTGATAATAGCTATTGTCCTTTATCTGTTTCTTCTGTATATTTTATGTCAAATTATGACTGATTTGATAGCTCAACTTAAGCTTCCTTAGTGGAGGACTAGATCAGGACTGGACAATCCAAATGCAGGTTTTCTTCCGTTATCAATATGAAATTTGCTTATAAACTAAAAATGTCAAAAGTTTCACAAATTCTTACTCTAGGATGTTGATAATCTACTGTTTTTTTGAGGAAAAATACTTTACCTAAGAGTACACTCCATATTGCAGCGCTCCGCTCTTGGGATTGGCTTGGAAATATCAAGACGTTCACATTTTTTATCTGAGACAATAATCTTCTCTTCATCATCACTAACGCACACAACAGTCCTCTTTCTGTAACCTACAAATAATTATACAATATTTACACAATGGTCAATTTTCTTAACCTCCACATATAACTATATGCAGTACGTAAAACCTAATCTGACATGCTCTGTTAGAAAAATTTTGTGTCAGAATAGACAGTATGTCATATTGAGCAGTGTAAAAAAAAAGACACTTTTTACTGTACATACATGACACTGGCAAAATATTGCCACCTCTAAAGAGAAATAATTTGATATTTCTGAGGAATCCAGATAACAAGGTGAAACCAAGTTGGGACTTCCAACTCCTATTGACATATCCATTGGTTTTAGAAATACTGAAGTTTGACTGTATCTATAAATAAAGCTCTATAATTCTGTGAGTAACTAAAAACTGAATAATGGAGGTGATATTTGTCTACCTTGGCATGTACTGTTACAGGGTCCATACGGCCCCTCACTACTCCACACAAACCGAGACTCCACATTAAGGACGTAGGTGTACTCTATATTAGGGGGAAATAACTCTCCAACTGATAACACCTGCAATGAATTCAACCTATACATGTATAATATTACAATATGGCAAAATAATAAATTCACAGGTCTGGACAGTATTTTTCTAAGCTTTCTTTTTAAAAAAAAATCTTATTTTATTTCTGGCAAAATTGCTTGCTAAATCACTGATAGTTTTTCCTTTTCATTTCTGAAAATGTATCGATAGAAACTTTATGGGTTACATCCAAAAAAAAAATTTACAGAAAACATCCATAATCAGCACTACTTAAGCAGATTTGAGACTCATAAATTTTAAAACATATGCAAAATTACACAGATGCAATTCATCTCCACATAAAAAGGTCTGAAAATACCTCACAAAAATTGCTGAAAATTCAGGAACGAGTGAAAAATTGGAAACAAAAAGGTTCTGACAAGCAAACAGAAGAAAACACCCGAAACAATTGTTATTTTGGACAGAAAACAATATGTTACAATTAGAACAGGGGCTTCATTTGTTTAAGTTTTGGAAACAGGGGAGACCTCCTGACCTACACTGCATGATAGAAAACAGGGGGGTTGATTGATGTAAACAACGGTGGATACATGATCAACTAACTGTTTACTGGGATAGAGAGCTCACTGGTAGACTGGGTCATCGAAGGCAATACACACTACAGGAATAAGAACTGGGTTAGGAATTAAAAGAATTATCACAATCTTCATCTCCAGATCTCACAATCCCAGTTTTATCTCAGCATTTCAGCCTCAGATTAAACTATAAAACTAACATTAATATAATCAGATAAAAGAAATTAGGCATTCAGACAGAGATACAGAATTTAGGACGGACTTGGAAACTGCACTCTTAAAGTCTTCAAATCACTTGATTCGAACATGAGAACTATAATTATATTGTTTTAGCATGACCATTAATTGGAGGAATTTGATTTTTTAACAAGTTTGCCTTGATTTTAATAGCCTTTTTAAATATATGCATTTATTATGTTCTCCCTTACCCATAGTGAGATACTCTCTTGTATTGGTCCCGTGGCGTTGATCTTTTCTACCACTGCTCCTGAGCCGCTGTATTCTATCCAGGCCCCAGTCACACGAATCCTCGTCTTAGCCACATTAATGGTCTTGTTGCCATTCAAAATGAACCGCTGAGTCTGATTTTTTAGAGCTGTTAACAATTTACAACAAAATTTTATTAAAATTTGAGTAACGACTTTAAAATTTGGTAATTAAATCTGAAACCTAACAAGATAGTCAATTCACAATTCACAATATCTTAAAAAGACTGCATTTTATAATGTATCTTAAGGATGGAAGCAATATATAGTATTACAATAAAAGTACCCAAAAAATTGCCATCTTCATCAAGTCCCGACACTACGCCGTGCTGTTTTATCACAATTTCTCTAGCTCCAGTCGGAATGGTATGAACATAGTTGTATCCTAACAATAAAAACTTAAACTTTATAATAGACATGAATATTACTTCCATCAAAATCAATCATAAACATAAAAGCGTTGCTTTTTCTTCATCAATTACAAATACCGGTATGCATTTACAAAAAAACATTCTCATCTTGAACCTGATTTGGCTGAGAAAACCAAGATATTTGAGAATTTGTGAGATTTTTAATTAATAAAAAGACATTAAGGAAATGAATTTGGGACTTCAAAGACACTTCAAAATATCCAAGGTGTCTGAGAAACTGATGTTCTAGATACAAAGTTCAACAGTACCGTAATTCCTTGATTTGAAATAAATAACAGATGATAACTTAAAAATTAATTTTAAAAAATCAGCTCTAAAGGCTTTCGTAGATATTGTAAATGACCTTTTTTCCATAAGTCAAGCAACTCCTAATTAGCATTACCATAAGTCAAGTTAACCAGGTTGAAGCGGTTGAAGACTCGCTCCATGCGGCATGTCGAGTTATCGCCACCACAAATACCACATCTGTCTACCACCATGTTGGAGCCCAGTTTGTTGTCGCAGCCAGCTTTCTATGTAACATCAAAAAACTTGATCTTAACATGATACCACTGATTTGTACATAATTAATTTTTTTGTTACAAAGACTTTATAACAGAAAGCTTATTGTTCAATGTTCTGTAGAAACAAGCCAATGCAATGAATGAAGGAATACAGTGAAACCTGTCTAATCTAGCAGGCAGTGTGAATTTGTGTCAGAATACACAGGATGCCAGATTGCACAGTGTAAAGAACAATAGTAAAATGGGAATGAAAATAAACACTGGAATTTACAGTAAAATGGATTACACAGGTGTTGGATTAGACTGTTTTCACTGTAGTCTGTACTTTATTTCTGTATTTAGATATTCTTTAATTTATAGCTAGTGCTACCGAATCTTTTCCTACCTGGCACATGCCATTGACACACATATCAAAAGTATCTGGTCCACACTTGGTTCCATCTACAACTTTGTCTTTTAGAAGGTAGTAGGCAGAACTGGAGGAAGCACGGCAGTATAGCTTACAAACATCCTTCAAGCGAACTGTAACACAACAAATCAATCCATGAAATTAAAAGATTTTTTCACCTGAAAATTGTACACTTATTTTTTCTGTACATGCAAGTATAAATATTTTAGAGGGATTTATACAAAATGGAGAAACCTTTAGAAAGGACAGTAAATATAGTCATATAATCTTTGTGTAGCAATATTCATTAAACTTATTTCAGGAGTCTTGAATGGTATAATTTTTATTTTCAATTTTGCTCAAGCATAGAGATTCAACTAACTGAATTTCTGCTAACGCCTATTTAGAAACTAGTATGTCTGAGAATTCATAAAATTTAAACCCTTTTATTTGGCACTAGATAAAACCATCACAATTTTCCTAAGGGAACATTCATCAATGAAGATTTGATACCAAATGACAACATTTTTGTTTCAATAATGTTATGAAAATACTTCTGTATAAATTTTGAACAATTTAAGGTCTGTCTTAATTTGTTTGGTTTCCTGACATCTAACATACTTCCTGCATACTTTGGGACCCATCTGACATTGGAAGGCAGGCCTTGAAATTTCAGGCTGTTGTCGAAAGCTGAACATTGGATTTCACGAAAATCTTTACTGCCTGGGTCACACGGCTACAAAACAAAAAACAAGTATGCTGGGTCAAAACCATTATACAATCACACAACTATCAACACAAACAAGTTTTCAAACATCATCCAGGCCTATAAACAAAAAAAAAATAGTAAAGGGAATAAACTACACATCCCCCTGACTCTCCGGCTATTCAACCTTGTTCGAGCACCTAAGCTTCCCATAAACACCAAAATATTGCCAATATGGCAGACCATCCTGGGAGAATCCAGTAATTAATGTTTATTTATAGGAAAAGATGAACGATTTTGAACCTGTTCAACTCTTGGACTCCGTAGGCATATTTCATTATTCACACAGTCTTCTCATTTGTGACTATCACTCAAAACAGTACCCTGGTAGTTCTACACCTGATAGCAACACCTGGTTTGTGTTTGTGAAGGTGACTGCTTCATCTTTTTCTTAACTTCATGATTAATTAAAAAATAACAATAAAAAACCCTCCTCCTATATCTATCAAAATGCTTACTTGCAGAATCTTCCTACAGAAGCTCAGACTTCATACTTTAACCAAACAAAAAAAATCTTCCTGCCATCTTAATTTTGTTACTTCCTAAATACATAATTGTCAATTTTGCAGGAGAGACTGCTGGGAAGTTGTAGGTTTTGTTGCACTGCATCATGGGAGATCAATAATTAAGGTATTGTTGTGGGGTCGTTGACTCTCTTGCACTTAAGCACCGTTACAGAATACATAAAACTTGCATTTTATCAGTGGGTAAAAAAAGAGAGGAAGATGCTGAAATGTTTCAGCTCCCTGATTCGGTTCAAGGTCCTGGTCTTACCTTGGTGTTGCACGATTTATATCGGGTTCTGCGTCCGGTGCAATACCGACCACCATTGGCTGGCCTGCAACAGGAAAACAAGAGTAAATAACAAGAACAAAGAGTAGACAACAAAAACAAGAGTACACAACAAAATTACAAGAGACCAGCATTAAAAAAGTACAAACTTAGAAGTTTTACACCACATTTATTGAAGATTTCTATACAAGCTATTTGTTTTCAGTATGTGTTTTTACAAAGATGGTCACTCTTATTAAATAGAGTTGAGGGTTTTAATTTTTACTTTACTCTCATCCTGATTTTCTTATCTTCTAAAATTGTTCCTCAGGAAGGGAACACAAAAAATGACCCAGCTTTATGATCTTACTCAGGGTTGTTACATTTGCGGATGGCCATTCTGACCCCTCCCCCACAGGACGTGGTACAGTCACCGTACATTTCCCACACACCCCAGCTTCCATCAATTCGTTTGGGAATCGATTTTGCCACACAAGCTCCTTGTTGGCACCACTGCAAAAAAAAAAATAATAATAATATTATGCCATGTATCAAATCACAAATAGTGTCAGACATGTATAAGAGAAAAACAAAATAATTTTATTTGCTCTCATATCTGTCTTCATTAATCAGACAAAAAACAGAAATATTGACCAAAGAACTATATGCGGTATTAACCAACATTTGCCCCACAAAATCAAACTTTGATGGAGTAATATTTAATTAAGTCCTTAAACAGGGGAGTATATGCTGACTTCAAAGCACTGAATAATTTCATAAGTAATGACGTCATATGTACGTAATGATGTCACAAATATGACGTAAATTTCAGTTTTTTATGAATTTTGCAGAAAAATGTCGTCGATATTTTAAATAAAATCACCGAGCGCATGTGTGTTCAGGAAAAATATTTTGATATAATGTGTAGAATGATAATATCAATGAAATATGTCAATATTGTTCCTGAACACACATGCGCTCTATAAATTCTAAAGCTTAAATTGTTGAAATTTTGTCCATTTTGTCCTCTTTCTGAAAAAGGATATAAAATCGGACTAGTTTGTGACGTCATAAAAACAGAAATTGTGAATACACTGCTCTGGAACTATAATATTTTCTGTTAAATTATATTTCTCGTACTATTTATTGATTTCAGCACATTTCAGGAAGTTTTCAAAATTTGAGCAAACATATGCAATATACCGCATATAGTTCTTTCCTGAATTTACTCTCTGAATTTATGAATATGAGTTCATTTCCATCTGAAGTAATCAAGAACAACCAGGTTTGTATATCTAACATGCATCAAGTGGATTATTAGAGGAAAAGAAACACAAAGCATCTGCATCATATTGAGGGAATTTTTTTGTAATCATTAAGGGATTTATTAAATCTGAGACCTGGAACATGTGATAAATTACTGATATCACATTTGATTGTCTGTGACCTTAAGTTTCAGGTTAATCAGATCAAGGTCATCATCTCCCCTCCGCCCTCGTGCCAGCTTGAATTTTGCTTTCCTTGACGTCAGTAATCATCTACCGCCTTACGAACAGGTTTTGTTTTTCATGATTTTGATGTCCAATAAAAAGCGGTTACAAAAAAAATGTGGGGTATGTATGCAGTATAACAAAACTTGCCCTGATTTAATGAATAAACCCTGCCCAACATGGTCAGACTCATAAACACAATGTAATGAAGGGCATTCAAATGAGATAAATACCTCTTATCTAACTCAAAAGTGGTTTACTTATAAAAACTGAGTTTTAACACAACATCACGTCAGCTTTATGACTGAGTAATAGAGAAGAGTGAAGTCAGAAGCACTGATGAGCTTACAGCTAAAAGCACGTAAACACCTCGAACATCTGTTCCTCTTAGTATGAACTAAACTTTGGAGCAAAATTATTTATTGAAGACAAATTTCAAAAGATCTTTTAATTACCTCCCCTGTTGACAAATTTGTCTCCCTTTACAGAACTCTCCAGGAAATAAAAAACGGTATTGGGTAAATGATCAGATACTGCGGTGATGAGGCAACAATTTTATAAAATTCCCTGTTTCTTAGTGTAGATCTGATACTGTGTGGGGTATTCAAAAAATGTTTTAAATATTATCAAGGGGGATAAGTTTTGAGAGGAGGGGCCCGTAAAAGTCTTTAAGATTGCAATCTACCACCTAGTTTGCTTTAGAAGTCACCAGAAAGTAGGAAACTATAATCCTTGATCCATTAAATTCTGCACCCTAGGTCCTGTTTATTATTGATGAAGGATTTACAAAGTTTTCCACACAAGCAATGAGCCCCAGGATATGAAGTAGGCTATTTATCTGTCTGCTTCAAACCTTTAAAAATACATTTTAAATTTGAATGTAGTATCAAGTATATCACAAGTGTCTTGTTAAAAAGATTATAGGACATAAATCGATTAGTGCTCCTCATGTAATCTTATTAAAATGAATATTTTTAAAGTTTGCCTATTGCTATCTTTAGCAATATACAATCTTCATAGGCTCCACAAGATGATAATTTTATTAAAACTCCCAACATATTGAAGATTGATTGTATTATATTCAAAAATTCATTAGTTCAGGTGTACTGCATGTATTTAATGTCATTCTTGGCGTCTTTTAAAAATTAAGTCTGATGCTAATATAGCTTCATCAAATTATGCAGTGTTAGCAATAGAAATAAGAGATGGGATTTTAAATTTTAATAAAATTCACAAGTTTAAGTTTTCGACACCCTTCCCACTAAATCAGTGTAATTTCCAGATTACTATCTTTCCCTGTAATAATTGTACTTCTTTCAATCTGCAAGATTGTTGGATTCTTGCCTTTTCTTACCCAAAAACTCTTTGCATTAACATGTGTTGATTCAGAAAAAAAAAATTAATCTAGATACAAGTTAAAAAATTAGTCTGGTTTCACTTTTCAGTAATCTTTATGACTACACTTTAGATATTATGATTTATATGCAATTGAATAAACATCATCTCAAACAGCCACACTACCTTAGTTGCCAAATTTCTCTGTTTTTACAACACAGATTAATTTTTGTCTAAAGTGCAGGTTTACTACACAGAGTAATACAACATTTCTAGTTTGGAAACTCTCACACAGCTGCAGTAGTGCAAAACAGTCAACATTTTTTTCTCTCATTAAATTAAAAACAATTTACTGCTTGCAATAAAAATTAAAAAGTACTTAAAAATGGTGTAGTATACATAAAATATGTCGAGTCATTAAATCAGGAAACCTTCAATTTTTTTTTCCATGTCAAAATCTTGTTTTTGTAAAATAAAGTTGATACTACTGTTCAAATTCCTGTTTTAATATGAGAAAAAAAGATTGCTCTCTCTCTCCCAGAAGCTGAAGTGATAACATTTGCAAGCTATGTTCAACTTCCTTGACACCAACTGTACCATAGTTAGGTTACAAGAAGGGAGTAAAGGCACACTACTCTACCTTGCCCATCCCACATCTGGTGCCGTCTGCCCAGGGCATGTGGAGAGTCTTACAGCCTTTAGATTTGGATTTGCTATCTGTACACCACAGTCTCTTACAGTCCAACTGTGACACAAAAATTATAGATATCAATATTCAAGTTTTATGTAGATTTTACTGATGAACTGATTAACTTTTAAATCTATATGAAATGCAAATTTTTAATGTCAAAATTTTTCGAATTTATCACATTCTGTTCAGGCATAGCTACATATGTAAAGATTACTTAAAAGTATTTTACAGATTTTTCTTAGGAAGGAAAATATTTTCTTCTTCTAATGATGTACCATATAATGCTAATAAAGAAGCAGATAAGTTTAAGGTTACCATATATGGACAGATCTTGAAGTTTGGTCCAAACATGAGGGCACACTGTTTGTCAATGCCATACAGTTCACCTGGTTCCCCTTTCTCAGATCGTTCTCTTCGTCTTCCAGGGCGATCCAATAAACATTCCGCTGAACCTGCACTGCATCATATACAACAAAACATGTCAAGGACATCATACAACAAAATCTCAAGGGCAACATACAACAAAGCATGTCAAGAACATCATACAACATGTCAAGGACATCATACAACAAAGCATGTCTATGAAATCATACAACATGTCAAGGACATCATGTAACAAAATATGTCAGGAACATCATACAACATAATGTCAAGGACATCATACAACATAATGTCAACGACATCATACAACATCAAGGACATCATACAACAAAGCATGTCAAGGACATCATGCATTATGTCAAGGACTTCAAACAACACAATTAAAAGGACATCAAACAACAAACAAGTCAAGGAAAAATACAATCAAACATGGCAAGGACATCGTACAACAAACATGTCAAAAGGGACATCATCCATTAAATATGTCAAGGACATCATCCAACAAACATGTCAAGGACATCATACAACAAAGCATGTTAAGGACATCATACAATCAACTATGTCAAGGACATCATACAACAAAACATGTCAAGGGCATCATACAACATGTCAAGGACATCAAATAAAAAAATTGTCAATGGCATCATACGATGAACAAGTCAAGGATATCATACAGTGGTGATGACATACAATGTGAAGGGCATCATACAAATCATGTCAAGGACATCATACAACAGAGCATGTCAAGGACATCAAACAACAAAAACATGTCAAAAGCACATACAATAAATTTTTGTCCAGGCTATCATTCAGAAAAGTTTCCATGGATATTATAGAAGAAGATTCATATCTTAATGAATTTGAGTTACTTTTTACCACCACGGCTATAATTTCCTCTTTTAACCGTTTGACAATACTTACTCAATGAAGCGTGTGATGAGGGAGGAGCTACAGTGAGACCAGGTCCAGGGACTTGTGTTGTGGTCCAGTGTGGGGGACATGATATGGTCCGAGTAAGGTCCCTTTAAATACTTCTTACATCGCTTGTCATCATCATGGGGCAGACTGAACCTGAAAAAAAGACAACAGGAGTGAAATTCCTGGACCTCTACATTATCATAAGGCTTGAAAGTCACAAAGCATGTGATTAATACTGGAGAACTTGTCTAAAACTATCCTGATTAATATCATAAAAAATGTATAAAATGCACTAAAATATTCAGTGATTAAAGAGTTTTTGTGACCTTGCTATTTGTAACAAGTCTGGGTGTCATTGTAAAGCATTTGCTTTCATTAATTAACATCTAATACAAAGAGCGAGAATGTGATTCTTTATAAACTGTGCACCTCCACAAAACAGGTCAAAAAAGTGGACAACATGCAAGATAGTGATAAAAAAACATATCTTACATCTTCAACTGAATTTCTGAATTTTAATTGTAATTTCATAGTTGGCAAATGCCTACCCCACAGAAGATTAGAAATACATATACAAGAAATACACTTGAGCTCGATCTAATAGAGTCTACAGTAAAGTTCTATAATTTGTTTTTAGCAGTGAGGAATGCATTACTTGGGACTTATATCTTGTCTATCAATCATATACCAGTGCCTGCATGTTTTCTTCCTGCACTTTTAAGCAGGTTAGCTGTACTTCATGCTGTGTCATTAATGCAGCTTCATCCTAACAATAGGGTCTGCTGATACCACACCAGTACAACAGTTCATCTTTGAAGTACACTCTTCTGATTTGTCAGTTTAGTAACCTTATGTCAATAATTTCAACAAAAAAAAGGTACAATGTCAGGGTCTCTTGGCTGCTAGCAACATGACATCAAACAATTATGAGGTGTAATAATAGTTCAAATCAGCTGATAGAATCTACTCATTAATCTGATAAGTAAGTGGCTTCACAGGTTGATGGGTTATATAAACATAAAACATTTATAAGAATGTCAAACATACAGTCAGGCAATAAGAGACTGTACTTCACTCCGAGAGGCACTCCGTTACCTTGGAGGCTTCAATCACACCTGGAAATCCTAATTGAAATTCTGGTAATTTAATTACGGAACAATACTATGATTCGTGATTCTGCAGTTTGTCTATATCTCCCCTTCACATGCAAATGTTGTATGGACAGTCTTCAGATACACAGAGGTAATTTATGAATAGGCACAATTTAACCTTCCTTCAAACCTCTCCATAACCTTTAACCATCTGAGATTTTAAAGTTTGATAAAAAATTTGTGCTTAATAAACATCTCAAACATGCAACTCATTTGGTTTCATGCATGCCTTTGTTCTTAAATTTACACATCTTTTTCTTTTGATTAAACAAAAGTAAAGGGAAAAAATACAAGAGGCCAATGGGCCACAACAATCACCAGAGTTACAATAATCCTGCTTTTCTTCTGATAACTTAAGGGTTTTTTCCCTACATTAATTCCTCAATGTTAGCTTATTATATTAGACTATGAATGACAAATATTCAAAAAAGCTCACATTAACTTTTGGTTCAGGTGAGCTAAAAATGACAAGTTCCCTTTTTCCCTCATAGAAAAACCCAAGACTTAACATTTATAATAGAATAAGCTTACATTCTTAAACGTTAAATAAAACCCACTATCTTCAGAGTGAAATATTCAATGAATTTTCTTCCCAAATTCTCCTTAGTCTCCACCACAGGATGAAATCATTATAATATTTCTATTTAAGATACATAAAAAGTCACAGACTTCTAAATTTATACCGTATCATGATAAACCTATGTATTCAGTAAGACCCATCACTTCATAAATTGCAGCAATTTTTGTCATTTCTATCAGTTCTTTAATGATAAGACGGGCTGATTACTTTACACTTTTAATTCACGTTTGACACAGTTATCCCCGTATAAACCCGCTACAGGAAGTCAATCTTGGAGCTCCCCCCAAGTACGTCTGCGAGTTTCTGCATTTTATCGCTATTATTTGTCACGGAAAATATCTGGATGCTGAGAATCTTCCTATAACATTTGCTGTGCACAGAATTTAAAACAGAATCAAACACTACTTATCAGCATTAATTGCTTTAAAATTAATTTGAAAAGAATTTTGAAACAGCATCCATAAATTCTCTGATAACAAAAACTTCCTAAAAGAAATTCTTTAAAAGCCATCCAGTGCTTCTACAAGAGCTGATCACTCAATTAATGTCCCCTAGCACCTCACTTAATCTTCCACCAAAACCATAAATTATGTATTACGTGTTAACTTATTAAAGGTAAAAATCAAGGAGGAGCAACCATTAAGAGAAAAGAAAAAAAAACCGCATAAAGTATAATGCTTATATACTGCTAAACACTAAGACACCAAACACCTTCCACCCTTATCAAACTGACCAATGACTAATACAATATCCAAAATTAGCAACAAGAAACAAAAATACTTAGTGTTTTGTATAATAACACCCAAATTTTCTTAAGGCAGACAATGATACAAATTGCCACAATAAGGCATGCAGTCACTGTATATATCAGCTTCTTCGATTTCACCCAGACGGAGAGAAGGTAATGATTTATTAATGCTGTGCTATCAAGACAAAAGGAGATTAACTTCTACTTCAATATTCTCTCAAGTTTGTCAAGAAGTTGATGAAATTTTCTGATGAAAGTAATTTAAAGAACAATTAAGAAATAAGTATGCATCTAGTTATTGTACTTGACAATGACTTGACCTCATATTCTCAAGATCTGTTATGATAACAGGGGTGTCCCTTTAACGTAATCTCGACAAACCACATGGTGGAAAAAAAGAAACTTTATAAGTCCCAGGACTCTCAACAGATGAAAGTTCAATGCATTAATATCAAGCTAGCCTGGCAGTGTCACCCACTGCGAAAGTCCACCTGTCTAACTGACCTAAAAACTGCCCCCCTCAAATTGGTTACATGTATAGGTTCAACTGCTGTTAAAATGGACAGGAAATGGAAAGAGCCAATGTAGGTCAAGAAATTCACACCTGTGTAACAAAATGACCTGTCACAGAGACTAGAGAAACAGCAGCCAAATCCCCCTCTCCTGACTAGCACACAAATCCCGCAGCAGACATTACCAATATTTTACCTGTGCACCGTCACGCCACAGCTCCGCGATTTGTAGGTCACCCACAAGTGCACAGTAGTAGTAGAAATAAACGTAAAGTGTCTTCTGATACAATGTCCAACCCTTCATTCATAATAATGCATTTTATCAATGAAGATTTTTGCTGCTTATCAATATGCTAAGTCAGCATTTACTTTGAACAAATCTTACTAGATATATATGATAAAGTCATAAGATAGCGAGCTCCCTCTGTATTAAGAGGAGGATATATTGATGGCCTAGCGGTATAAAATATTGTCATCTTAAATTAACTCTTTTATATTTATCTTTACACATCGTGTGTCTAAATCAATCTCAATAGGGACACAATTAGGACATCTAATTAATTGATAGAAAATAAAACATTTTTCACAGAAAATCTAATGAATGACTCTTTTGATCTCTTGTGTCTTAATATACTCCTGATTTATATTGTCATTCATTAACAAATCTTATAACAGTTTACCGGTATACTGTGTTCTTCCTTGTATGGGAATTCAAAATATGGAAATAGCTTTTTCAGGTTAAGCAATGAATGATTAGTGAAATTAATGGTGAAATCAGTTTTCACTAATTTATGGATCGTTAAATATTAGATCGAAAGACATAACTACATTGAAATATATTATAATTATTTAGATATTAATAATATATACATATATATAATAGAGACATTAATATGGTCCAATTAGTACAAAAGACAAAAATCTTGCATAATTTTGAAGAGCTTTCACCTTAGTTATTGTTTTAACATCAAACATCAGTTATAATTCTATTCTTTGATGCACACAAGATTCCATGATAAAGATTTTATAAGCTATGGAAGAAGCAAAATCAAAGCCTGTAAACTTGACAATGAATTCTAACTTACACGTGTCCTAGCTCATGTGCAATGGTGTAAGCAGCACTGATACCATTATCTTCAATGATGGAGCAACTTCTCCGGGGGTCACACATAGTCCCTAGTTCTGCAAGTCCTGTAAAATAACGCAAAATCTTCTGTTAAATATATTATAACAAGGACCATGCTAATAAAGCCAAATGGGTAATACACATCTACTAGAAGTATATTTCAATTAATATATAATCTTTTCTAGCTGAAATTTGCCAACTTTGGAATTTGAATTAAACTGGGTGACAAAATTAATGTCTTTTTTTTCCTACATAGGATCTTTATAGTACTCTCTTCATTCAGACCTACTGTACAGCTCTGTACTGAATGTTCCCAACTCTTAGAATTGTTCAGACTTAATATGTAACAAGATATCAAAATGACGGTCCAGTTAAAATTCCAGAAAAGACGTTCCTAACAATATGCAATGATGACATCATTTGTTCGGCATCTTTAATTTCCTCTCCAAGGTCTCCAAGAACAATACTGTTCACATCTTCCCCTGCAGGGAAATAATGTCTAAATGTGACAGTAGGGCTTCCTCTGGTGTAATTTGTCACCAAAGATTATACATGGGTATCACAACCGAACAAAAGATTCAATCCCCAAAAATTCAATTTCTTTTCTTTGAAAACCTTTTTTCTGACATTAAATTTTTAGTAAAAAATGATCAAATTATTGTGGACCTGAGTTCTGGGGGTTTTCTCCTTGATGACTGTGCTATGTGGTACAAAGACTACTGAAGTTGTGATACAATCATAACATCAGAATTTAAGTTCTCCTTCTTCATCTCTTACCTACAAGTACTCAATCTTATTTCTGGTATCAATAGTAACATAGGGATGTATTACTCATGATATTTCTGACCTTGACCTTTGATTGACCAATCTTCTATTTGAGGTCAAATTCACCTCCTCACAGACACCCAAGTCAGACATTCAGTCTCTGGTGATTACAATAATGGCCTTATTTAACATCTGAAATCCATGTCACAGTAGCTTTAGTTTCATCAAATAACATCATTACCCAGTCCCCACTTTTGGCTTCCAACAGTATATAATTTCTGAACCAACAAAAAATAAAAATGGAGCCCATTGAACACATTTTTCATCTGCAGCTGATTTAATTCCACAGATTCCTTTAAGGACATTACAGAAAATTACAGATTTCAATAACAGTTTAACCTTTGTTGTATGTTTGATCTATAAAAATCTACGGCAATTAGAGCAAAAGTTCACTTGAATTTTCATGCGATTTCTCTTTTTCTACTGTAACATGGGCAGTTGATAAGAAACCTTAAAATTAACAGGCCAGATCATAATTTTACCACCAAATCATAATTTCTCTTATGCTAATTTTCTCTTTGATTTAGTTATCATTCTATTCTGTTGTCATTTTGAAGTATGTACAGTCTTTTAAGTTCACATAACAAATGTGATTTTTTTCTCAGTAATCTGTTAATCTGCATTGATGTTGAACAAGTAAAAAAAAAATTAGGTGACAGAAAGTTTGACATCCCTCCAAATTGAATGTTGTGTCTGTATAAACTCAGACATTGGGTTAGTCTGGGTCCAGGTGCAGGTTTAATGATTATCCAGGATCCCAGACATCATAAATCCTGCGGACATAATTATCAGTAATTAATTAACAACCTTAGCTGGCCGGGTGTGAACTTAACTTGACCTAACATGATCAGGCTGTGAAATATGGACTTATAAACTCAATTTCCCCATCAATCATACTTATCTGAGCTCTTGTCTTTAGGGGAGGCTATAATATTTGTAATTAAACAGGACAAAGCATCTTGACCATGCAGACTGTCTTCAGTCTCATGGCTTCAATATTCATTTTTTTTTTTACAAAAAATATTATTGCTAATAAAGTCTCTAGATTTTTGTGTAATTACTATTACTAATATTTTTGCTCCTTTTATTTTAAAAATACTGTCATTTTTATGCCTTGTCAAAAAATCAAGAATGAACACTAAATAGTTACAAACAAACAAAAAACCAAGAAAATAATAAATGAAATGTCAAAAAAAAACAAATAAAGATGAGATCCAACCATGAATTAAGCCTTTTAATTTTCATCTAATTACAGTCCCCATGTCTAAATTTAGTGCCAGTCACAGGAAGTGACTAAATGCAACAGAATATTTCTGATTCCTACGACACTTTGTGTTGTTAGGTTACCAATGTCCTACAAATTCCATCTGACAATGTTTAAAGAATATTGAAGTCTTGACTTGTAAAAATTGATGGAGTTTTCATATAGTTGGGACAGCCTGCTCTGACAAGCAGCATATCTGAGAGACCTGAATTGACATTAAAAAGGATTTTAAGTACACGAGAACACGTCTTAAAACAACAGATTTTCTATTTTTAAATTCTGAACTTACCTAACGTATCACACTTGTATCGGGATCTGCAAATGTTCTGTCTGTAAAAGATAAAAAAAATAATTTCATTCTGATAAATTAATTTTTAATAAATGTAAACAAATTATCTGAAAAAATGTGATTTTTTTAAATTAGAGCATTTTGACAGGGCTCTGTCGGGAAATTGGGATTCAAAAGGTCAACAGTAGTTTTATTCTTCATAGTGAAATTCCCCACCATCTGACAGGTGCACAGAGATTCTATATCGTTACATAGGAATAAATCAAACTATTTTGAGTCAATTTGAACTTAGCACTGACAGTATTTTAACAAGTACATTTTGTACTATTCATTTGTCATTCTGTACTTTTAAAATATGGTAAACCTTAAGATATATTTCATGTAATGATAATTATCCACATTTTTCAAATAGACAAAGATAGGTTTTGAGGTGCATATTACAATTCAGAACTAAATAGTACTATACATATCAAGACGTTATTTTTTGACTTTTGTTTAAATTAACCATGTAGATAGGTACTTAGAATGACATCTAAACTATTCAATGCATGTCAGAAATATTGAAAAAGATTCAACATCCCAAATATAGATGGGAATTTAGAGCACAGCAAGCACTTGCAGTCTGGCTTAAATTCTGCTCCAAAAACTTTAAGCTGGCCATTCAAACAGAAATAAAACATTCAAAGCATGAATGGTAGTTACTGCATCCCTATATGCATCAGTGCTACTATATCATCCTAAAAAAGTTTTGTTAGCTGGGAAATATACCTCCTCCAAAAATCATAATCATTTAGCTGGCCTCTTGTTCAGATATTCAGTATTCAAAGCAAGCATAGTATACCATATGCAATCAAATCTCATTATCTCAAACTCAATGTGACCATGAAGAAAAAGAGATATTGGAATATTTGAGATATTGAGGGTTAAATACTGTAAAAGATAAGTGGTTGCAACTTTTTACTTTTGACATATTTATGCTATTTGAAATATCAGTGTTCCACATACCGAAGTTAAACTGTATATTTCATATAGAATCCTCCTTTTAGTTTGATTAAAGAACAGTTACAGTTATCTGAGATTTAAAAAATATTCCTTTTTTTTTAAACTTCAATCTGACCCATATAATTTGTAAAAGATCAGATAGAACATCAAGTTCAAGAATAGTAGAAATACATGTCCTTTATAAGAAATGTACCTGCTCTAAAAACCAAGACAGCAAACCATGAGCTCATCTTATCTTCATTTGGGTGAAATTAAAAAGTATACAAGTTTATCTATATTATACTTTCTACATTAACATGTAGAAAGCCATAATCATGCAAACAAAAATGTACATAAATCAGGCACACACAATATCAGGCTAGCATCATCAGATCTATACATGATGATGAATTTAATCCGTAGCTATACGTATAATGCCGTGTTTGATATATTGCCCCTGCAGTAGAGCAGACATGAAGAGGTGTTGAACCATTACTCCTAACACCCAGTCAAGTCACACATGGCACTATGCCACCCACATCTGATGGACACTCCCCCAAGCTTCAGCTAGTAGCCAACAAAAAATACATCTACATCGTAAAGTGATACATCGGAGTACGGCCCGAAATACGCTGGTCCTGTCTGGTTTTTTATATCACTTATCTGGTAAAAGTTTATCTAAGTTCAACTTTCCAAAGTATATAAGCTGAAGACCTCAGCATCTAAAGCATACAAAAAACCCAGAATTCAATAAAATTTTTATGCATATAGAAAAAAAAACGAAATCGTTTTACATCAGGATAAGCTCTTCAACCATGTACATGATGCAGAATATAATAATTTATGCTGAAGCTGTATTGGCAATTAAAGAAGGCTAGGACATTGGCCCTGTTTAACTCCTGAAAGAACACATTTAGGACCATAAAGATCTGCAATCATGTCTGAAGCCCTGGGATTAAACTCTCTGATTAATGTTTTCTTCACACCATCTTCTTTCAAATAAATCTCTTTGCTTAATTAACCCCCATCAGAACTAACACTATAATGAACTGAAAAACAACCAAGGGACTATATCTCTTAAAGAAGTTACTATTCTGAACTATTTATTAACATGCAATGTTGCAATGATGTCTCTATGTGTGGAACAGCTAGGTTTACTGAAAACGGCAAACTTTGCTTGCATGCATCTATAGACCTTTGTTATGTTCAAAAATTTAGAAACACGGTACCATTAAAAAGCATTTCACATCAATTACAAACTTGAACAGTGAATTAGTGAAGTCTTATGTTCTTGTTTGTTTGTTTGTCTTTCTTGCACCTCCCATTTACATCTAAAATTTGAAAACATTACCTTAACCCTTGTTTTTGCCAAAAGAAGAAGATAATTTGGGGACATTTTGTTTTCTTGTTTGTCATTCAGTCATGGTTACCTAAACCACAGATCCAGAGAGACCAGCATAACCCTGGACTAAGCACCTGCTACTATAACCAGAACAATGACCCCCCTAAAAATTCTAATGAATGAAAATATACCCATCCTCCTCATTCATCAGAGGCATCAGATTTAAGAGGCCAAGTGACAATTATTTCTGTAAACAAGAAACCTGTGGCATTGCCCAGGGCTGCTTACTCTTCACACGCAACTTGCTGACAAAATCTTTCAAAAAATGTACATGATATCTTTCTTTGAATGCTAAAAAAAAAATGTATAAATAACTTTTTTTAACTTGAATATTGACTGATGGACACATAATATCAATAATATAAGCTTCAGACTTCAAAAAAAAAAAGTCACAGGATTCCTTCTCTTTTGTACTGAAATTTTTTTAAAAATTTTTTTCTTTTTGGAATATTTTTGTATATTTTTTTTAATTCAACAAAATTCACATATTTGAACCCATTTCTTCCCTGAGATTGAGTAATCATGAAAGCATTTAAGTAATCTTGCTACTCATTCCTGTCACAATTCCTTTTTACAACAATCAGTTCCCAGGTGTTTATAAAGACATAGGAATTCTTCCTCCCTCCTGGAGCCAAAGTGAATGACCAGTAGAAGAGAGCTAAACAACTCTGCATCCATCACTCACCCAACACTCAAAGCGTGAAAATCAACAAGACTTTTATTTGTTTTTTGGTCTTGATGATGACATCATGATGTAAAATTTCCCAAAGCTCATTCTTATATTACTGAATGAAGTTGTGCCATTAATGAATTTGGTTTGTCCTTCAATGCACAAACCAAATATCTGGCCTGACGGTTATAGCACTTGCAAGTTTTAATACGTCAGAGAAAAAGGAAGAATTTTTTTGTTCTCCAGGAGACTGACCAATTGGATCATAACCTAATTTTCAGGGGGACTTGGAACAATATCTGTTGATGATGGGTTCCAGAGATGGCCATTGATATTTACATCTCATGCGGGCCTCTTTTCACACCAGCTTTCCACACAAAGATAACATTTTTTTTCCATTCTTGAGCCCAAACACCTTGTGCAACAGTACAAAGATGATCGTTGCTTTTTGTGCTATCAATATTCTTTTTATTATAAGGCTTTGGCAGTGATTATCTGTTTTCCTTTAAATTTTCAGCTCAATTTTTTAGGATGATGATGCTGTCTTTCCTAATATGTAAACAACTGTCAAAGTGTTATAATATATCAAATTTTCTCTATCAAGTACATGACTTATCTTCAAATTCATCCCCAGGTGGACCCATGCATTTCCTTTCCTGAGAGGAAAATTAGGTTTCTGTATGAGTTGTAAAAAACAATCAAAATACCCAAATCTCTCAAAGAATTGGGTAAGTGACCACAAAATTTTGAAAATTCAGTCAAAAGATCCTGCTGAATCAAGCAGCATATTTGTGGCATGCAAATATATGCTAATCCATCTTTTATTCCATTGGCAGCTCTTCATAAAGATTGGAAGATCTAAGGATTCAAAAATATACTTCTTCCGAAGCAACAAATCCCTAACCCAGAAACTGAATAAAACAGATATTCCCTAACACATCCAACTTTTAGACAATATAAGCACTCATTTATTCTTTCCCTGGAATATCTCTAACAAGTCATAAAAAGGACAACTGACCCAGCTACTAAAATATACGTCATTTTCAAGACTTAATATGTTCTTTAATGGAACACCCATTACCAGATAATGACCATACATCTTCAAACGATGCATACATTAAAAGGGATATGCTTTCAAATTATAATCCTTCCGTATTACCCTGTGATTAAGCGTTTACGCAGATGATGATTATCGTGTTAAGATGTTCCGCAGATTTGTATTTTTTTCACATTGTGGATTTATTCAGCAACAACTTAAGAGTCTGTTTATTGTAGAAACAGAGAAAGTTCACTGCCACCTCATATATTGGGGTACATCATTTTTGTAGCCTACTTAACAATAACAATTGCAAGACTTAAAATTGCCAACATTAACCTAAATTTACTAAAGCCTTTGCAATTTGCTGAAAGTGAAAAAAATCCACAAAATAAATGGTCCAAAAAAGATATTTTAATTCAGCAAATTATGAAGAAAAGGTTCATTTTCAACATACAACTTGGAACTTGCCACATTTTTAAACCTTGTATATGTTCACTGGAAATATAAAAATTGTGTCAGTAATTATGTTGAAAATTAATTTTTATTACATTGAGAAAAGTAAAATCTTATATTCTAGAAGACTAAGAAGTGCAGCTTCCTTTTCATATCTGTGTCTTAACTGTTGAGGGCATAATAATTTAATTTTGCCTGACAAATATAATAACACATATAAAATGGACAAACAGTTTTCACCCGACTTGGCCACTTTTGTTTAAAACCTTGTTCATAGAAGATCAGCAAAACTTGTGACCCTTTAGTGTTAAATGTCACTTGCTGGATGTGGTTTTATTATGTATGACCCAAACTGAACATAAATGTCAACAAATAATATATTCACCTTCATCATAATAGGCTTTATTGATGTTTAATTGTTTGAAGATCAAAAAGCTGTATTTTGAGATATTTAGGGTTCCCTTGTCAACTGACGGTGAATTGGATAGAGTCAAAGATAATATAATAGTTATGACTCATAAACATAATTAATTCTAAATGTATACAGTAACATAAGTATATAAGGACAGAATACCACCACTCTTGAACTTCTGCAGTCTGATGACTGCTGATAATATAACCCCAGACCATTTCAGCCCCCTAAATTCAGTTACCGGTAAGTGTAAAAGGAATCAGAGAATTACTAGCAATTTTCTTGAGGTTGTTTAGACACAAATAAAACCTGTATTGAATCATTAGCTGTCAATAGGAAATAAACTTGCAGCTATTATCTGCTCAATTACATGTGAGATGGTGAATCTAATCGAGCAATAAAATTAAAGTGTCTCTCCCCAAACCAAGTCAGAGTAACCTAAATCTCAAAGAAACACTTCTAGATTTTGGCTCTAGAGTCTAGCCTCAGTGAACACTCAACCCTTAGTCAAGGCAGTTGGCTTTTTGATAAAGTAATCAAGCATGTAACTCTAAGACAGCTAAACTGCTCTCCACAATGCAGACATCTGCACATTTTTTTTTCACTTCAAGAAATTCTTCTGCTCATGTCATTGTGTTCCCTTAATTATATGAGCTTTCAAACTTTCTGCATTCTTGCACATCATTTCCATTCAAACGATTAGCCCTGTAAAACTTCATCATGGGAGAATACATCTATTCACTGTTTTCTTCCTCTCTCTGTTCCAATTGAAGAGTGCACAATTTGTCACAAACTGTCAACTTGTCATCAAACTGTTCTTTATGTTCTGGGGATGAATGTATTTTGTGATTTGTAACTAGAGACAAGCAGAAGCAAGAAGCTATAAAGTGCAAAAAAGGAGAAGAATTATTTCATCTTATTTATTTCATGACTCTAAGACCAACAACATTCATATACATGTTCTGTTACGAGGGAAATGAATTTAGAGAGGGCCCAGGTCCTTTCATCAAAACTGGAAATTAATTTATAAAGAGTCTTAGTCCTCATTACATCACAATTTTATTGTACATGTACCTAAATTTTTAAACTGATCTTAAACTCTGATCAGACAATCTTTAATTAACCTAAATATTAATCTGTTCTCAAATCCGATTGGAGTTCAAAAAAATTAGAACAGAAAAATTTCTGAAGAAGAAGCTGTTCAGTGTTCTGTGATGTTTTATTTTTCAGATCTCCCTTTCTTCTGCCCTGCAGCAACAGTGCTTACTATCTCTGGCTCTATCTACACCCCTAACCACCTGTTGCTGGAGAAAACAAAGAGCCTATCCATGTCATAAAACCCTAACAGCAGCATTGTTTTAGAGGTTAATTTATGAAAACTGACTTCCTCCTCTGTTTGAACAGAACATCCTGTAGAGCATCTGACCATGTAGATCTGTTATAGATTGCTTATACAACCAATAAATTAAATATACATATACAAGAACAGGGACGGCAATCTAGCAGCCAGGCTTGTAAACTCTCTCACTGGAAAGAAACACCTACTTAAAACAACTACACAGGAAAATAACAATCATTGATGCAACTTGTTGTAAAGAATTTGAAACGAGTATCTTTCACTTAATTTCACTATTAAACTGTAAGACAGTATGAGTTTGCCAGTAAGGAGAAAAGGCTTATAAGGTTTAATGGAAGTGTACGAAATAATCTTATCCCCTTGTTATGCAAAGATTAGTGTTGAACTTGCATGGCACTTTATCACATTTTGTATTTTTTTCCAATTAACTGGTATCCAAATATACCTCTATATTTCTATAATGAAATTGAACCCTCTTACACCTTTCACATGATGAAATAAATGCACAACATATAGATTAATGAATTAAAAGTCAATTTCCAAATTCATCAGTCTGCCATTTTACAATGAGTGAAGGAGTGCAAGTTATTGGCCTAGATTTGATATATAGTGTTAACACATTATATTAATGTTCAGCAGTATCAGAAAGAGGCACTCATTTTCATCATCTCAGATGCACTTAAGAACTCTCTTTCAATGAGATACAATTCTTAAATGATGAGCAAAATGCACTTCAAGAGAAGAGAAGCTGCCCCAAATACATTTGACCTGCAATCCTAAACAATTACCAAAATTGGTATAAATTTAAAACTAAAGCATCTTATTTCTTATTATGAGTACAACTCATTTTCTGTAGAAACTATAGAGAAAAAAGATAATGGAATTTGTACCTTTTTTGTATACTCAAATGAACTTTCCAAGGGCAGAACATTTTTCTGTCTCCCCAAAAAACCAGTACAGATCATTTGGCAGAGAAAAACCTGTAATTGAGGAATCCAAAGGTGATTTTCAATAAAACACTTTCCGGAGGATTCAGCCCCCAGAAATCACCACAGGCCACCTGTCTGATGAAATGCTTCAGGGAAGAGGAATTTCAGGTTTATGACAAGAACCAATTCAAATCATTTCAACTGATTTTTCAAAAATTAAGAATTTGCTTTCTAAAAAGAAAACTGCTGAAATTCTGACTTCTGTGACAGGAGATTTTAAAGATGCTTTAATCCTTTGTGGATTTTGATGTAGAAATAAGCCAGTTATCCAAACTCCCGAGATTCAACCCCCCCCCCCCCAAATAAGCTGTATATGCTTTCTTTGATAAGTGTGTAGAAAACCAGCTCAAAGAAGTAGTGCTCTGATCCCATTCTACAGGGTAATTAAAAAAATACAGAAAGCCAAATCCCTGTAGATTCTTATCAGTCTGTTAAAGAGATTAACGTCTGCATTTTTCAACGGGGAATCTTAATTTGACATGGTTTGAAGTTCAGCAAGATAAACTCATTTGGACTGATGTATGAGGTTTCATTTCATAACGCCATTCTTCGCCATACTAATTTACGTTTTTTGTGGATTCTGTCCGCCACTGTTTTCACAACAAACGTCCATTTTTAAGTGAAGAAAGCCACAGGTGCATGTGGATGAAGCGCGGCTAATTACTATCCCTGTTGTAAAAACAAACAGGTGTAAAAGAGAATTTTAACATGAACTGTTAGAACAATTTTGTTTTCTGTTTAATAAAATCATTTATAAATCAACACTTCGCCAGAAAGCGGTCGTTGCAGTCCGATTAAATATTTTGATGAAGCTTTTAAAAACAATGCAAAGTTTGCTTAAATTATAGTCAGAAATTGTGAACGTTTCATTAACTATGATTTCATAATGAATCTTATTTTTCTATAATATATAGATGATTTTTTTTTCAATATCAAACGTTTTACAGCATACACATGTACTTGTCCTCATAACTGAATATTTTGTTTTAGCAAAATTGCATTGAAGCAAAGATAGAAATGTGTTTATATATACATGTACATGTGATGGATTATATAATGGAAAATTTTATCGCCAAATTCGTTATACCGCCATGCAAAACAGAACTGTATTTGCTTTCATAACGAGTTTTGATCTTACAAAAAACAAACAAAGTTTGCATCCTTTACTTTAAAGCTTGTCAATTTAATAGTATATATAGATGATTTTTCAGCACCTCTGCATTGCCCATGGATTATATTAAAAATTTTATCCTCTACTGCAAAACAGAAAGGAGTTTTGCAAAGTTTGCTCCTTTGCTAATAGATATATAAGCTACTATAAGGGTAAAATTTAGAATTGTACTTGAAGTTGCTTAAGAATAAAAAGCTAAATGTAATACTTTTACAGTATACATGTATCAGAACCTCAACCTGGGCTTCTCTGATCACACAGTGTCTGATGTCCATCCAGCTGTCTGTCCATCCATCTGTAAACTTTTTACATTTTCAAATTCTTCTCAAGAACCATGGGACAAACTTGCCAAAAAGCATCCTTGTGTGATAGAGATTCTAAATTGTCAAAATAAATGGCAAAGCCCCTTTTTTTAAGGGAAATTACCACAAAAATGCAAAATAAAGGGTAGTGTAGCTAAAAAATCTTCTTCTCAAAAACCACTGGGCCAGAAAATCATAAACTTGGAAGCATCTTGGGATAGTGTGAATGCTAATTTGATCAAATTATGACCCTGTCGGTAGGAAGGGCCAAAACAGGGAATCAACATTTTATATGGAAATATATAGGAAAAATCTTCTTCTTAAGAATCACTGGGCAAGAAAAGCTGAAACTTGTAAGAAAGCCTCCTGGATTGTGTAGATTCTGAATCATAAAATCATGGACTCCAGGGATAGGGCTGGGACACAAGAGGGAAAATCTGGTGAAGAACATCAGGGTCAAAGTTACTCAGGTGAGCGTTGTGGCCCCTGGGCCTCTTGTTTCCCCTACCTTGTAATAAGAACAGCTGTGTCGTAATGGTCCGGGTCACTGTCATCTGAGGGGTTGTTCACATATTGCCAGGTGCAGAAGTCTTTGAGGGAGGCAGCAGCATTTGAGGTTACTCGAGGCCCATCCTGAAAAAAAAATGTTAAACACATAAAATAATTTTCAACAGCTGTTTTCGAGCAGATAAACAAGATAAATAGTGCTAAAAATTTAAATTTTGATTGCTAAATGATAAGTAATTGTGATGTTGAAAGATGAATAGATATCCTTTTTTCCTGTTTAATTACCTTTGTACTAGATTCATATTTCAAAAATATCTTTTAATTGAATAACCTTGTACTTATTCGGTACTTATTCTGTTTGATCAAAAACCATGTAATTTTATACTTTTTTACTCAATAAATATTGTACTTCTGTAACCCAATTCAAAGTATATGTGTGGTCCATAAATTTTACATTCAAAATAGCTTTAATAAATTTGATTGATCAGATAATAAACTAAACACAAAAACGTCATTCTCAGTGACACAATTTTAGGATCAACTTCATTTAAACTGTCACTTTTTAATGGCAAATTGAACTCTTGAAACTGGGATATATATCATCAATGTCAATTTGTCTACATGAAAAATATGATATAACCCTGAAAAATTTTAATCAAGATCAAAATCTTAATTTGTGGTTACTGTGAACAGAATTTCAAAGACAGAAAATTACAGCCTCCATCATTTTCAGAAGGAGGAGCAAGAAATGCCTGCCATACCGTGGTTTCTGAGGAAGACAGATACTCACAATATTTGGCATACAATGTATGTTTACTCATATTTTGGATTAAACAAAAAGTAAGCAAACAAAATTGTTGTTTTTCATATGAGAGGGGGAAAGTCAGTGCATTAGCCAATTATCATTAAGTGAGGCATGTGTGTTCCACATTGAACAGGCACCACGATATAACAAAAGACCAGTCTGTCAAATGAGTGTAAAAAAATTTCTTGGATGAATAGCCTTGACTAATGCATGACCATGAATAAAAGTGGACATTGAGATTATAATCAAGAAAACATCTACATGTTTTAAATAAGACTATATCCTGAAGAACAATTTATGCAGTGAAAATTTAAAAAAAAAAATCCAAACAAAACTTAGGGGATTAGGGTTGGTTGCAACAATGCTTGTCCTAAAGGGGTGTGGAATCCCCATCAATTTGAATACCTGGGAATATAATGAGGTAGAACTTGTGCCTGGTACAACACAGTTCTGAATGAAAATATTAATCTTATTTTATGGGTCAAACTTAATCTGTATTCATTCTACTCAAGTTTTGCTCTGAAGTCCTAGAGCACAGACCATCAAGTGCAATGAAAGTTTCTTTAACAATATTGTTCTGGATTGCACAGAGCCAATATCATACAGTATGTATCGAGAAATCTGATGACACTGACATAGGCACTTCCTCTGATCTTGCATCAAATTTCATTTCACTGTTAAAAATTCTGCTGGGATATCTATAAATTTCTTCCTATGTTCATCTCATTATTTTTTTCATCAACCCTAAAGAAAAAATCATGATTGCAAGATTTTTCTCCTAAAACCCAAAGTCATCTTCAGAATTGGCTTTGCCTCTAATTTCGTATACCTGCAGAAAATGAAAACCAAATAAAACTGACTTAGGAAACTGAAAGTGTTGGGTCAACAATGAAAGGTGACAAAATATGGATGAACTCAAGTGGTTCCTCTTGACACGGGATAAAGAGGAGGTTAATCGAGTATTGATTCGAATCTCCAGATATAAATGGACCTCAAACACTCGGTATTAGGAAACTTAATAACGGACAAGAGCCTTTATCACCTCTAATGCCATAAAAATCTAAAGAATCTAATAACAAGCACTTAATATCCAGTTTAAACAAAAGAGTCTTAATTTAGTCTTAGATTGGATTCATACATAGGCCGACTGTCTTTTTATTAGTCTTGGGTGTTGTAAAGGACTTTTAGAGTTTGACGTTCTTGTATGGCATATGTTCACCTTAGCTTGACTTGTCTGCACCTTTCCTTCTGCCAATAAATCCTGGCTTAGGACAAAAGGAGAATTAGTTTTAATACTTTAACTCATACATTATACATTTTAAATTTCTTACCAAAATATTACTTTATGATAAAATAAATGTTCAAAGCCGCAAAAAGTGAAAATCTGATATTACTTTCTAACTTGAATTCAGAAAAAAATGAAAACAAAAACAAAAAAAGAACAAAGCATCTTGATCCTGTGGCGCATGTTTTCTGCAGTCGGACATTAACCTGAAGGTTCTATACACACGACCCTGATTTCTGACCTGTTTGTATCAACTCATTGAGAAAACAATACCAAGGGTTACAAGATTTCATCAGGAGATTCCTAATATTCCATCGGATTTTCACCCCAATAAATTACACCCCCCAAAATTTTATGTCTTTCATCTTTTATCCCATCCTTGCCTTTTCCCTTAGTAAACCTATGGAATGATTTGCATTGTCAGTGTTTATACTAGAGATAAGTGGGCTCCAATTTATTAATGCATCCAATATCAAACATTCTTATCACTCTCAAAAATCAGTGTGGACAAAATTCTTTTGTTTGGAGCCATTTTAATTGGTCTCCAATTTCAACCTCGAGCAAACTGAATATGAAATTCAATTCTTCAATAAGAAAATACACAGAGAAAGGTTTTTTACCTGTAAAACTGGAAAGGATGAATAAAAGATATAAAGGGCATTGTAGGATTATGAAATAAAATGAGCGTTACATCAAAACATTGTATTGACCCTGGACGTGATGCTATCTCTTTCTGGAGGGGGTAGGTACCATGTGCGGAGGTTACTACTCCAGTTGCATTAGCATGTTTAAGCACCATTTACAGCTTGTTTTGGCGTAATTATAGGGATCTTCTAAAGCCTCACACATCTATGTTTCATTTTTGCTTGAGAGGCATATATCACAGACATAGACCTTCATACCTGTACCCCTGGTTTGCTCTCAGCATGATTCATTTGTGTTTAGTCATCAACAGTGAGTTACAGTAGCAAATGTATAATTGTGATTGTTACAGTCATGAATAACAGCAAAATAAAACTTCTTGTTGTTCTCTGTGACATTATATGTTTAGTAATATTATACATGTAACCAAAGTTAGAATCTGAAAAACCCACGAAGATTCCCTTTGATTCTTGAAAAACAGTTAGCACGAGGCAATTAAGTAAGAGTTTTCTGATAAAACACGGATTCACACTTCTAGCAGCACATAAAACTATACAGCAGCCATCTAGTAATGAAGTGGAAGACAAATTGATACTGACTGAGGGGAATAAAACAAACAAAAACTTAGGTGTAATTGCAGATAACACATTACCCTCATCCATCTAAGCAGCATAACAGTAGCAAGTCATCTTCACACCTTAACAATTTGTATCCTTTTATTCACTTTAGAATAATTTAATCAAAAATGATGATTCTGTATCTTGTAAGAATTAAACTGCATGAAATTTTTGTACAGCAAAAGTACATTTGATTTTTTTTTTTTTAAATTTCAGGAAAGCCACCAACCTTGTTAAATTAACTTGAGTCTAGTATAACCTGTGATATGTCACAAAAGATTAAGTTACCAAGGAAACCTGATATTTTCTGCATCATTCAACAGGACCTTAAAAGACAAGATGCCTCACACCAGAGCTGTCAATCACAGCTAGAAATGACATCACCTCACAGGCCTACATGACAACGGTCACAAATTTTATACATACTCTTCACCCCTAAACAGAGAGAAGCTGATACCCTACACTGCTAAATAGGAGTAAAACACCACCACCTGATCCCACCTTGCAGGTAGAGACAGGTAAATAAAGCACACAAAGGTAACACTCTGGGGCTAATATCTCAGCATCAGCCTTCATCCTACCCTATCACTGACACCTGTTGAAAGTTTGTATAGACCGTTTTTTATAAGTTTGAGTAAGATGACAAATGAGGGCAACAGTCACGTCAATTCTGTCGTAAAATTCTCCAGATGCGCGGTTCTCACTTTCAGAAAGGGTTTACGATTTACAGGTTATACACTTCCCTTTCCACTTTCTGTAATGAACACACTGATCCCTGATCCAAGACGCAGGGTGGTAATATTTGAAAGAGAAATTTCAGGTGTTCCTCCAAAAATGCTTTGATTTGCAATGATCTAAAGACATTAATCCCCAAAGCCTTGTATTTCTGCAATCTGTGCAATAGAAGACTGTTCAAGTTGGTCTACCTCTGCAGACAGGTGTATCACACAAAAAAACCTCCCTAAAATCAATTGTACATAGGGATTAAAACAGGAACAATAAGATTACAACATATCCTTGGTTTTGCTATAACTATGTCAGTATTCCTTGTGATCGGAATGATTCATAATCTCAGGTGTCTTATTCAGTCTCTGATCTACTGCAAAGCGACTGCACGGATTGCATGATTTTACTGACACTGTTGATTAAGTTTCTTAACTTCAAGGTGTCTGTGAGACAAAATTAGCAAGAATTTATTCAGATTCCCTGGTGACAGACATATCATAATATGTCAAATACGACTTAACATGTATGACATGATTATTGGAGATTGCACACATGAGTTTTCTTATATCAGCAGGTGGTAAAGAGGTAAAACAATTCCTTTATTAGGTACTAAATTATTAAAATTATACAAATTCCTGAATGACATCAAAGGTAAATACATGTATATTACAGATGTAAAAATGGTCTTTGAAGCTTCAAAATGGAATTTTTGAGTCTGTCAGCAAATTTTTCCCCTAGCTAACAAAAAATATCAATTTCATCAAACAAAGTTCATTTAAAATGAAGGGTAGCAGTTTCATGCCCTTATATTTTTTTTTCCTCTTTGATATTGTGGACCTATATAATTCAGAGTATGGGTAGCATGTGACCTTTTGTGTATTATTCAATGCAATTAATGGGCAAACAAAAGATCAGTATTTCTATGGCTATTCAGATCAATAGGTCTCCATTCAGATCAATAGGTCCCCAAGGTCTTATATTCTCTATAAAGCCTGTTAAAAAATGGTTTTAATTGTCCTTCCTCGATTAACTTTAATTTCACACCTCATAACTTACCTGATCAGCAGCCAATTTAATTTATAAACGGCTCTTTTGTTCACAAAAAAAATATTTATTGTTCATTTACAAGCAAATTCTATTTTTGAGGTATTAATTTCAATAGATATTAACAACACTTAGGAGAATTTATTATTTTAATATATTACATCAAATTCTTGTTTCTATTTTAAACTTAATTAATATCTGCCTTTCTCTGTGTGAAATAATTTCTATATTTATAAATTTTATCTCTTATCAATCCATCTCAAATTTCCTTAAAAATATATTTATTTCAGTCAAGGCATTTAGCAAATAACAATAAATATTTATTATTTTTTTCATTTAATGGAACATTGTAAAGCAAGTATAATAGATTGCTTGATACATTAAGATTATCCCTGATATATTTACCGTATATATTATACCCATTGTGATCAAAGACTTTTGAGAAAACCCTCAACCAAAATAATTATACAGATCATTCTTTTTCTTTTCTGAAAAAAAAAACATAAAACTGCCCCAAACAAAAATAGACCAGTTGGCTTATTCTGGACACATGCAATTCATGAATAGACCATCCTGCTAATGCGGGGAAACATTTCCTTCGCTTTGGGGGGTGTTCTAAGGTCATTTCTTATTGAATGGAATGAGCAAAAAGGATTTGGATGTTCCAAAATAAAATACATTAGAAATACTTTAGTGGAAAAAAATTAATGTATATCGGTGTCATGCCACTGCTTTTTTACAAAATAACCACAAACTGTTTTGTATGTTTAAACCCAAATCCTTTCTAAACCTAAACCACTAAATAAATGACACCGAGATCACTGCGGTTTCTGTGACAGGGTGCGGATTACCGATACTAGGTTCGAGATTTTTCACACGCTGTGCAAGAATACATCACTTACTGCTTAAATAGCTAAGCATGTTCTTTTTGCTAAGCCTGACCTGAAGGAAAGGCTTAGACCCACTTATATCTACACAGAAGACAGTGGTCAACAGTTTAAAGTATATACCACCCAAACATTATATCTCACTTCTTCAGTAGTCCAACTGGAAGAGTGGCCAACAGTTTAAAGTATACCACCCAAACATTATATCACACTTCTTCAGTAGTCCAACTGGAAGAGTGGCCAACAGTTTAAAGTATACCATCCAAACATTATATCTCACTTCTTCAGTAGTCCAACTGGAAGAGTGGCCAACAGTTTAAAGTATACCACCCAAACATTATATCTCACTTCTTCAGTAGTCCAACTGGACAAGTGGCCAACAGTTTAAAGTATACCATCCAAACATTATATCTCACTTCTTCAGTAGTCCAACTGGAAGAGTGGCCAACGGTTTAAAGTATACCACCCAAACATTATATCTCACTTCACCAGTAGTCCAACTTTTCTATAAAGTCAAAAAGTTCCCAGAAGTTTAAGGTATACCACCCAAACATTAAATATCACCTCAACAGTGGTTCCACTTTACATTTCATAATCTGTACAGAGGACAAGTGATCAACAGTTTAAAGTATACCACTCAAACATAACTCACTTCAACAGTAGTACAACTTTTCTATAAAGAGGATAAGCACTCAAAAGTTTAAGGTATACCATACAAAAAATTATTACTCACTTCAACAATAGCCAACTTATCTGTATAGAGGACAAGTGGTCAACCATCCAAGGTCTCAGTTCAACAGTGGTCCAGCTTACAAATGGTAAACAGTTTAAGGTATACCTCACAAACATTTTAACTCTCTTCAACAGAGTAGTCCTATACAGACAACAAGTGGTCAACAGTTTAAGGTATACCACCTTAACATTATAACTGCAGTGCTTATACCTAAGAAGGGTGTGGGGAAAATGTGTAGATTTTTTTTTAATTTGTAAGTGGAAAAAAATTGGAAACGGAATGTAATAAAATTAATGCTTCCCAATCTAAGGAGACCATTTAAGGATCGAGAAATTCAAGAAAAAGCAATGGTTAAAATTGACATTACCAACGGCAAAACTAATATACAGTGGAGCCTCATTTATCCGGACGCTTTGGTTCCCAGTCAATTTGTCTGGATATGTGAAGCGTCCGGATACCTGAATCACCAGTTAAACAAGACAAAATTACATGTAAAAATTTCGTTCCTATGAAAAGTCATCCGGATACTGAAGCATCCGGACATCTGGGGTCCGGATATCTGAAGGTCCACTGTACTAGCCCCTAACCTGTACTTTTCTTCTGAAGACATTGAAAAAAAATATTTCGATGAGTTTTGAGTAGTGCAAATAGTTAAATACTCCTCCCAGCCACAAACCTGCCTCAACCTAATGACCTACTAAACTTCTGAATAGATTCTGATCAAAGCAAGATAATCAAGATGTATTTCGAGAAATAATCATCTTTACCCCCTCTTCCTATAACCTGATCTTAAACAGACAGTTTGTTTGGGTGGCAATATTTGCATAATCTGTAATGCCATAAAGCACCAAATCATAAGCACTACACCTTGGAATAAAACTGTAAATACAGTCCAACCTGGGTATCTTGAACATTGGTAGCTCAAACACCATGGTTATGTGAAAGTCATTTGGAAGTTCCAAGCATCTGGTCTTTTTAGTATTTTACCCTTGATATATTGAATTCTCAGATAGCTTGGTTTTAACTCTCTCATTATAAGTAAGACAATGAGGTTTGACTCTAGTGGATTTAGTTTGTGTACTTTAAGGTATACCTGACCACTGGTCTCACAGTACTTACTTGTTCTGATCTAAACACAGCTATTTTCACCACCACGATGTTGATGTAATTGCCAACTGATGAATCTCGGTATATGCCTGCAACCTGTAGAAGAAAGCATGGTAAATTAAGAATAACAACTAAGGCATACTATCTCATTAATATGTTATGTACGTGCTTTGATCCACCACATCTGAAAGCATGCAGACCCCTCTATGCTCTAAAAATTCTTCAGGACATGTAAAAATAATTTATTTCCCTTGGCTTTTGACCTTGAATTGTCAACTGAGATGCTATTCCTATGGTAATTCATCCAGACTTTGTCATGTCTATGCACCTGTCTGTCACCCCCAACACATCTTTGTGCATTCCAATCCACCCATATTTTGCCCTGTGCATGTTATTCATGTAGCAGAACATTAGACAAATTATCTTTTAATTATTGCTAACAGATTTTTCTTGCCTACATTTTTCATTCCATTGCATAATGAAGCTCTTTTATAATTAAAAGCTAGGTGTAATATTGATGAAAAATGTCAAGAGCAGTCACACATTTTAGGAGCAAGATCAAGCAAAAATATTTTTTAGGTCTGGATTTGGGAAAAGCATATGATCCCAAAGATATGCATGGGCATGAAATTCAGCACAACTTTGGCCCACAATTGGGGTGACCATGTCACTAGAAGCAATCTCTAAAGTGTGTCACACCCTCTTTTAAGTTTTTTGCACACTAACCCACCCATCTGGCCTAATGCTTTCTGGAATAGGTGACATATATATTAATTTCTCAGGGATGACAGAAGAATACTATATTGTTCCATTAATCAGTTTTCTGTGAGGTCCAAAAATTGGCAGTCTGATTATGATGGACTACAAGCTGCCAGGTGTGTTCTAGTCCCCTTCTGTACATTTCCTAGGGAGTTTTGCAACAATGCACTGCAGGATTGCTGTTAAGGAAACAGCTCTGCACTTCAGTGCATTTTTATAAGAAATAAACTGGTTCAGCATGAAGCGTTTAATTGCATCAAAACACTCAAGGCAATTTGCACCTCATAGTGTATCTAATGCAGCCAGAAAGGAGTTACTTTATTCGCATACATCCATCATTTCTTAACTACATCAACAATGCAATATTACATCAGTTTTATTCTCAATAAATTACAGTTCAAAAGCTCTGTTAATTGAAACTCTGGATCCTGATAATAAGTAGAAGATGTTTGATACACAGATGGAAGATTCTTCAGATTGTATCACTTACTATTGCCATCAAGGTCAAGATGTATCTTTCAAGGTCATTTCCATGGTACTGTAACATTTTATTGTCGGCAGCAACCATAACTTCCACATTGCGTTTATATGAAGTTGAACGCTTCTGGAGATGATGACGAAAAGGCGATGATTTTAATGATGACTGGGATGATGACGATTTTGATGAATCATTTACAGATGAATTATTTACAAGAGTATTTGCACTTTCGGAATTAAATGAAGAATTCTCATCTACTGTATTTTTAAGCCTAACTTCATCTTCCACTTTCCTTCTAGTGTGCTTATAATTTTCTGAAAAATAAAAGAAAAAAGTACAATTTTATACTTTAATATCTTGTTCTTGTCTGCAATAATATTTTCTGATATTAATGAGAGTCTAATTTTTGAGAGCAAGAAAGAAATGCAGATGGTTGAAATAGTACTGAAGTTCCACATCGTTTTTTGAGCTTTAATCACACACTGCACCCTTTCATACAATGAGTATAAAATGTCAACTGAGGCAGAAAACGCTCTTTAAATACAAATTTAAAAGAATGTAATACAAACATATTTATATATTAGACTTCAATGACTCATTGACAGAAAATAAGTGGGTCAATAATAAAGAGGTCAAATATTCTATATATCCTTTCACTTCTTTTCTTGTGATAAATTGGCCAACCAAGGAACACAGGGCAATTCAAAACAGAGAAATCTTCATTGAAACTTGCCAGGTGTTGGTTTGCTTGTAATGGTTGTTGGAGACAAGCTATGATATATTGTTTTCTTCTGTGAAATACCAAAAAAAAGAATAAATAAATTTTGAAAGCTGATACCTATTTCGTCTTCCCTAGTACAATGAGTGCTCAGTGGCAGATTCTGGATGGATGGTTATTTGTTATTATATATTTTGTTTTAAAAGACAAAAAAAGGGGGCATGAATCAAAAACGCAACACATATATTGTCATTTCTTGAGGACAGGTGATACAAACAAATATTGGATACCAGGATTGGTATATATATTTTTTGACCTATTTTGGTAGTAAATGATGTAAATATCAAATTTCTAAAAATATTTAAGAAATTGTTAACTTTCCATAACATCTTTTTTGCTATTTTCATGATTTTTTTAACTAATAAAGTTTCGTGTATATTGTCTGTTTTTAAAACTAATTTTAGAAAATCACCCTGAATTTTATTCCATAAAAGTCAACTACGGATAACATCAATTTGACTTTGCAAATGCATGTGCAAGTTGGTGGCAAATTGAATGAGTAAAATCTTGACCAAAACCAAGTTTTCATTTTTCTCCAAATTCCATCCCCATTCACCATAATAAATCATCTGCCTATACCAGGGCAGTTGTTGGGCACTTCAAACGATTTAATTTTCAGTCCACAATCTTGGTATCACCTTTTACCATCCAATATTTAAACTCTGTTCTTAAAGGAGGCCTTTGATTAATGGATAAAATTTTATTTCATAAAAAATAAAATCTCAGATATTTTATTATTATCTGCAACAATCAAGGCATTTTTGTTGATAAGGGGTAAATAGCTCATATTACAAAGGAAATGTGAAACTGTCACCTACGTCCAAACAAGAATGAATAAACATTTTCTAAACATGCCTCCTCCAACTTCTTTTCTACAGGCGCGTTTGAGCTTACAAGCAATTTAGCACCTTACTATCTGGCCTTTATCTTGAGAATGTAGTTCTTCTGTCAGAGGTCTGTCTGCCAATGCATTAAAGCAATGAGATATTGTTTCCTGGTGATTTGAACAACTTGATGCATCAAAATGTAATTGGATTGGAAGAGGAATATATAGATATCCCTAGAGTAAATGGCAGTTGAGTTCACAAGTATACCAAAGCCAATACAGCTAGCATTTGAAACACCTTAAACTACAGTACTGTAAATGTATTATATTTAGCGTGTACGATATTTGGCGGAAATTGATTTTTGAACATGTTAGCGTAGATTTGATTTAGCACATTTCTCAATGTTCTTATTTATGTATACATGTGCAAGATATTTAGCGTTGTACTTGAATTAGCGGAAGTTCCTTTCCGCCAAAAGCGCTAAAAAGAATACACAGCCAAATGTAATACGTTTACAGTATTATGTGTGTATTCAACAAGTCATTACCTTTTACCAAGTCATGAGTTTATAATAACTTAGCATATTAATTGCAAAGTAAATTGATAATATTTCAAAGTAGCTGGACCAATGCGTATTAGGAAAATAAGACAATACCTAAACAAACCTAGCTGTTTTAAAACTGTCAAACCTTAATGTCTTTCTTTTGAAAATTATTTAAATTTCTCCCAAAATGAACAATCCATACAATCATCCTGACTCAGTGGATCAGACTAGGAGTGCATGTGCAACATCAATGTTTTTTTTCCGATCAATGAAAAGTAACATTGTGTGGCATTCAATGACATACTTTTGTTTCTTACAGAATTAGCAGATTGTAAAAGTGCAATGTTGCATGTGAGCAGCATTTGGCCTGCATGGGAAATGGGCACACCTCCCTCATATCCTCAAGACTGCAGCGGAATCTTTTGATCTGGTTTTATAGTTGCAACTAAACCCTTCCGATTTAGTTGTAGTGTCAATTGAGGCTTGATAAGGGAGATGCAATTGTTTTATGTTTTATCAGTTAGGTTCCTAAGGGTCAATTACAGCAGATTGTGAAGATAACAGTTTAGTGTCTAGGATGGTGATAAGAGTGCCTATTAAAGTCTCATTTTGTCTGAAGTAGCATGCTTTTAATTGTATGCTCCCTGCTTATATCAACAAACATGGGATAAAAGTTTTATCACTCACTGGATCAATTTTATAACATTTACTCTAACTGATAATATCACTTCATTTTTTTTTTCTCAGATAACTTTGTGAGTATGAGAAAAAAGAGCAATTGGATACTGGAACACTATATTATTTAAGGAAAATGACACAATAAGACAAATTTTCAATATTGTATCAAATAAATACATTTTAAGTGAATTAAAATGAACCAGGTTGATCAAAATAAGGTCTAATTATCCACCATAGTCAGAGATTTGTAGGGCTTGACCTTTTCTTCTGGGTATCATTTCATAGTCCATGTCATGGTGATTTGTTTGACATGACAAAACTGATCAATTATACATGTGCACTTTTTGAATAAGCATAGAACACAGGTGCAACAACTGTAACATACAAGAGAACCTGTCAAAAAATGTCCAGCAAGATTTCTCCTTCGACCTCAACTTTTCTTTTGGCCTCAATATCAACACCTAACTCCATGTACAATACTTGTTGACCTCCAGGCTATTGGGATCAGGTTACAATTGTTCCCTATTGCTTTTTACTGAGGGATTTTCACTCCCCTCCCTTAATGTGGTGTATCTAAGATAACCCCACTCTAAAAACATCCAAAATCCAGAGGGAAGTCCTTTGTTTTGCAAAAATATTATAAATTCTTAAATTCAAGAACCTTGAATTCAAATTATAAAATTTTTATATGTAAAATTTCAAAATCTGCTGGGACCGAATACTTAACCAATTGTACCAATCAAAATGTTTGATGGAGAAAAAAATTGTCAATGAACATACTTAATTAAATTTGCCTCCACAAGGTACCTTCCATTTGTGATAATGTATTGCATATTTCTAAATCTTTTTGAATTTAAGCCCCAAAAATTAACTTAAAAATCATATTAAACTTAAATTATCTATTGATCATATGAAATGATCAAAGCAAATTTCAGCAAGAGACAATTGTGAAGCATTTTATTGTTTCATGCATGGTTGTATGAATATACACACATTACTACTGCATTTTCACCAAATTCAAGTCAAGAGAATAATAATAAGCCAAGCATCCTAGCTTACACTCAATGTAATAAAATTCAATTAATAACCTAACATCTCTTACCAAATCCAACACAAGAATATAATTTTTCATGGTTAGCCATGATTATTAAAAGATCTTTTTCTAAGAGGAGAAATTTAAAGACTCCAACTGGCTACAATCAGCTGTTAGTATGTATGCTGGCCATCAGCCAAACCACAAACCGATAAACCTTTACAATATTCTACTACATCGCAGTTTTGCTTATTCAACACAAACAAATGTGAGGAAACTCTTGATCAGCAAAAAACACATACCCTGTGCTCAGTATAGGCCACTTCCTCATTTCCATATGATCTAAATTTGAATTTTAAAAATCTTATTCTATAAAATTTCTATAATCTTGTACTTTTATATTAAAGAATTTTTACCAAAGTGGAAATCAAATGGACTTTATCAAATCATCCACAAAATGTGACTTTTGGATATTTCAAAACTAATAATCTATAAATAAAAAAAAAAAACTATAATGTAACTCTGCATATATGACATTAATAAAGCCTCCAACTTAGACTACAGCTGGGCAGCAAAATGAATGCACTCAGACCAAGACCCCCAAATAAATCCCTGACATCATCAGAGATTATCCTGATCAGTGACAAGACCTGTGACAACAGTAAAGAGATTAGAGATTATCATCTGGGTGTCTGACAGATTCCAAGAGGACTCTATCAATATCTGAGTACTCCACCGCAAAGTCACCAAGACACAAGATCTTATCTCCACAGTACCACACAATACACCTGAACACCAGCTCTACAACCATATGACTTTTTGAAGGAAAATATCAAAATAATCCATTTACATTAACCACAAATCTTTTAATTTTTTTAATCTTCAATAATCGGATCCTATTGTTTAAATTGAAAATATAAGAAGCTGCTCTCTTAAATACTTTTGCATGTTGGTTATGACATCATTCTTTTATACAGAATAGGGGTCACTAGTTCTGCCAGATGAGACAGAACAATTACCCAATCTGATTAACCAAAAACAATGACCCTCAGACATGACACCTCTTGGCATCAGACATTGTGACCTCCCCTACAACTTCACCCCTTCCAAGAGCTTCTTATTTTTCTTCTAGGGCGGCTCCACACCCTCCATTGTTTCCAATTAACCACTGGCATTGTGATGGTGAGAGCTAGTGACTTTAAAACAAAAGTGCCATGGTTCAGACCTGCTTGCATTTATTCCAATAATGTCAAGAAGTTCACAAGCCTACAAACATCCTCTGTACATAAAACTAAAATACTTTTACAAAAACATGCAAGTAATTATCTATACAAAACAATAACCTGGGAAAAAAATGACGACCCACCCCACTTATCTCATGTTTTTATGGCTTTTTTATCTGTGTGTCATTCACTCCATGTATAAAGTTCAAAAGTGTCATTCTATTTAGGCTTTACTGTTACCAAAATGGATATTTAAACCTGAAAGCATTAACAAGAAAAATATGGTGGAATTATTGTAATTTTCCAGATGATGCACTTTTTAAAGTTTTGAAATGTTATGTCAGTGATGCAGCTTGGGAAAAAAAGAAAACTTTAATTTTCTGGAATCTCTATTCAAACACCATTTCCTCACAGGTCACTGAGTATATAGGTCAAGAATTTAGGTGACCGGAATTTCAAAAGTCTGATCATTGTCATTTTTATGCAAAGCCTTGAACATCCAAATCAAACATGTGTTTGTTACAATTGTACTAATGATAATGGAATCACAGAATTTTCAAGCATCTGTTGGATCACACAGGAAGTTCTCAGAGATCTCAGCAGCCACATTGCCACTTCTTTCAGTATACATATTGAAAGGGTCAAGGTCATGTTTTTATGTCTTCATGTCTGATGCACAGATACTTATGTTTCATCACATAGATGCCTTGATTAAGCAGACAAGGGGAAAACCAAATTACTCCTTGTAATCGCCCATCATATTGTCTGCATACACACTAGTAATGCACCGACCTTAATCTAATTAGATACAGATTAACGTGGCTGTACCTTAATCACGAAAATAAAGAATGATCAAGAGGAAATTAACACATAAGCCCAACCACTGATTTAGTCCATACTTTCAGGTTGCTCAATTACAATTTGATGAATGTGGCCACTGGTGTTGAGATTTCTACTTTTTTAATGCTCTGCACTCAAAGACAGATAGCCAATGATAAATTCATGACACGGGCGGGTTAAGCATTCAGTGGGTGGTTGGTGTGTACGTGCTGGATTGCCCACAATGTTTTGTATCTTATCACCTGACAGTAAGCTTAAATGACAATTAAAAGCTGTAGATGATAGAGCTTCAGTGTCTCTGACATTACATCCACATATCTTCCTCTTTTTTTGGCATAAAACTTAAAAAATCTACATTTCCTGCTGCTGTTTGATTTTTCCCTGGACCCTCCATCCCTTCTGTTTCTCTTATCTAATACTCTTGTACCAGGTGCTTTAAATACTTAAGACTAAAGAATTCAACCAAAAAAGAATTCAGTAGCCTCTCTGATTAGAGTAGCTCCTGACACCTTAAACAAGTAGATTTCTTTCCTGTATTTTTTTCCCACCTCATTTCCTGAACACCTTTCATTGTCATTCTTTCAGATTTATATGAGAAACAAGACGAAATGCCACCAAAAAAAAAAAAAAAAGAAAGCGTTTGACTTTGTGTCCTCATGGCACAGGAATGTGCCTCTCATTCATTGTTTTACTATGCTAACATCATATCTTTTTTTTTTTGACCTGTCATAAAGAAGATAGTAGTTTGCTGGTACCCGCCACAGAATCTCGGCTATTGTCCCCTTAAATGACATTGGAAGAGACTGGTACCCCAGTTTACAAGCTCGAGGCCAATGGCCAATTATGATGATGAATTTCTTGGCTGGACTTCTTGTTATCAGATGACTCATGCATTTAGCATGAAATAAAAAACACACTTTAAAGTGTTAACCATAAATTTATGAATATTTTAGAAGGGAAAAACAAATAAATTGAATGAGATACAAAATTACTAGAAAGACCCTAAGCTATCATGAATATTAGAAGTATGAAGATTATAACAGGTTTTTTTTCACCATGCTTAAAAGTAAACATAGGAATAAGTAGAAATTGCATTCATAACATGATATTAATAGTGAGTGCAAAGAGCGGTGTGAGGCACTGGTGCTTGTCAAGTGAGTTTTATAGAGTAATAAGAAAGAACAGAGAAATTTTCACCTAAAATCTCTCTGTTATAAGCAAACTTTTCTGTTTAACCTCCTAAAACTCATTTGTTACCAGAATTTAGACTCCATTACAGAACTACAACTTACACATGACATAATATGTGATGTCACAGTCTATATTGTCTCAATGTTGTGCAGTTTGAGTTCTGTTGAGGTTTTTAATAGTATAAAACTGTGCTCAACCTGCACACTACTAGAACAGTACTAAAACTAAAATACTGATTTTGGTTTCAAGACAGACTTTTCCCCCACACCACTAATATAGTTTTTTTCATTAAAATGTGTTTGTTGTAAAAAGCTACTGGATCTTGGCCTCATGGAATCTATTTGACCTGTTATGGGATAGGGAGAGTTTTTTTCATTAAAATGTGTATGTTGTAAAAAGAGAGTTGTTGTCAATAAATGAAGATTCTGTATCCTTTCTATTTACGAAAACATCAGCGACACACCTGAGTTTTACCTGTGATGTGATCTGACACCCCATCAGTAAGTCAAAGACATCAGGACACCTGTGGAATAATACATTACAGTCACCACTCGCTGCCTTATATCATAATCCATATTAATATCTGCCAAGATTCTATGACTTATGGAACTTTTACAAATCACCCCTGTCACCAAGAATTAGTAAACTTGTAATTAAATTAATTCTTGCCAGTTTGTAAACACCAGCCCCAGTACAAATCTCCCTTGTCAGGTTTAGGAAGTAATAGCTTTTAGCCCCTGCATCATTCAACATCCAGGAAAAGACCCCCATTCTAAGAGGAACATTACATTAGTGTCACCATACACAAGACAATCATTCCATTTTTCCAGTACTCCATAAATTTCAATAAGTCGAGAGACTGGTAGTAGATTATAAGTACTTAGTCACACGACTGGTGACATTTGAGTCAGTCCTGCTGGTACACATAGCCAGAGGTACTTGTTACTTTCTTACTTATAGCTGCAATTATAACACTTTCCAGGTTGAAGTGCACAAACCAATTATGCCTCAGTTTTACCTTACCTACCACCAATTCAAATTGCCATGTATTTCTTACTTTATATTCTATATCCACCAGAAATAAGGTCTGTCCTAAATAAGAGCTTCTACTTCAATTTGATGACAGAAAATAAATTTGGACTTTTCATTGAAGAAGAAATTGATAAATGATTTTTTTTTTTCATTTACAAGTCATTTTTAGTTGGACTGGATATACATATAACTTGTAAAGACTTAATTTGACAAATATGTCACCATTTTCAAAGTCTAATTGAACTTATTATGTTAGTTTTGACCACTGCTGTTTTAAAGAAATTTTTTTTAAGTTCTACTCTAAGAACAACTAAGACAAATTCAGCACAGTTCAAACTTGGTCATCACAATCACTTTTCTTATTATACCACCAACACTGTTACCATTTCCTACAGATCCAATAAATCAGACTTGGTGGTCAACCCACAGTTGTCCTAAGTAGAGAGGCATTAACAGGCCATATCAATGACAAGGTGTCATTCATTCATCCCCAATTATGACCCACTACACAAACCAGGCCAGTCCTGGATCTTCTATTAAATAAAACTTTTAACCTTGACCTAACAGGTAAGGGCACTTTATCAAAGGACAATTTGAAGGTTAAAAAGTTGTTGCTTGTTTTTTTCAAAAATCAAAACAATAAAATGTCACAGAAACGATATACCGGTAATGTATCAATGCATGCAAGGTTTTGACTTTTCTTCATTTATCAATAACACTTATATTTTATGCTTTGAAACTTAATCATGCAATTTCTGCCTTTATTCAGATTTTCTTTTTAAAAAAAATTAAATTTAATAATTTCATTTTGTGTATTTTTTTGAATTGCAAATTAAAGGAAAAGTATGAACAGTGATTATATACACTGATGTTTTCATCATAAAAAAATATGTGTTTTGCAAGTCAATGAGAAATTATTTTTCAAACTGTTTATGGACAACTGGAAACAAGCAATACACAAATTTTAATAAACTCAGTAATGCCTACACATTAAACTTTAATCTTTTGTAACTGGTTGTAAGAGGGAATGAAGGAATTCAGTGTTATGCCATCGTCTATAACATGGCAAATTTGACTGATTACACACCCTATACCGTGATAAATTTAGGCCGATAAGTCCCCATATTAGCACCAATTCTGGAGTACTACCGGTCCAAATGACTGATACTTATCATCAATAGGAGACGAAGGGGTAGGACTTCTGGCTGAATTACGGCCTAATACACTAAACAAATAGCGCGTACTTAGTGACATGGTTTTTCTGGGGTGTTGCTTCCATCACAGGAGCTCACTACCAAGACTATCTCAGGGAGTCTCTTTCAATCCATTGGCATTTAAACTGTATCTATTAATCAATATTTGCAGTAGGAAATTATCTAAATAGGAATTATCAGGTTAACTTGCTAATCCCTAAGTAATCTTGCACAATTTACATAGAGTACACAAAACAAATGCAATGCTTAAGAAATTTAAACAGTTTCAATCAATCCAGTAGTCTTATTTTGACTTATGCACAAGGGAGATTTAAAATTTGCACTGCACTGTAATCCTGTTATTTACTTCTCGGCTTTTTTCCATCAAATTATATACTTTACGAATTATTTTTCATAATCTTTCCTTTGGCATGAAAAACCCCTAATATCTACTGATTATTTAAATTCAACAAAGAATTTTCATTAAATCTGTTTTGTCCTCTTTTTAATTAAAAATTTATAAAAGGGAAAATGTTCATTCCAGTTTGTGTACACTCAAGTGAAAAGAGCAGGTTTGCTTTCAAATTGGAATATAAATGGTAATATATATAATCAATCCATGTTTTGTCTGCAAGAATAGAATTGGTTCAACTTGAGAGGGAATATGCGGATTAAGATTGTCACATGGCCTTGTCAATTGGGCAATCAAGGTTGTGAGTGTGTTTGAAGTGCAGAGATTTTCTATTATCTGATTAAGCTTCTTTGTACCATTGGAGACACTTACAAAAAAACCCTGAACCATATTGCCTGATTTTGTTTTCAATTACATATGAATGGTTGACTGTTTTCCTTCAATTAAAGTTTGACCTCTTTATGTTCCTAAATATGCCTGACATAAATATTTTTTTCTGAAATTATCAATGGCTTTAGAATGAGCCTTTTCAGGTTAATACCCCAGAGAGCAAAAGAGGAAAGACACCATTTAAAGGGACTTTTTGAATTCAATACATGTTATGTGAAATATGGACTGCAATAAATAAAAGATTTCCCAGATGATTAAGTGTTGCAATTCATTTAAATGACTACTTTTTGGTAAAATTCTTATAAATGTGTACATGCAAATAAATTGACAAAAATTGTCAGGTCATTTTAACTCTTTTTCAAACATGTAAGCATACTTTCTCTCCCTAAATTTGCTTTAAACAGGAAAAATTATATTTTCATTCATAATTTTCTGCACTACATGACCTGTAGCCATTTATTAAAATCTCACAAGAATATATCAAAATATTTGTATTTCATAAATCGTTCAAGATATTCATTCATTAAAGGAAGATTTAATAGCCTAAAATTATACTTAAATATTTCAAAATTTCAATCTAAACGAAAATAAAATGTGATGTCTTTAAAAGCTATGTTAATTAGAACATTCCAGTCTCTTACAAACATGTTTTGAATTCATTAAATTGGAAAAGGCTCCTATATGGTTAACTCTGATTTATTTAAAATTCCTACAGTGTGGGATCAGTATGGAGAAGATAGCAAAGAAGTAAGGTTCCTTTGCATCCGAGTTTTACTGTACCTGCTTTAACTGTAAATAAGTGTCTCGATCAACTGACCAGCAAGTCAATCCTAAAATTTGATGCAAACGATAACTCATTTTATGTCATAATCCTAATCATAATTCAACTTAATTGTTGCCGATAGTTCAGGGACTATTTCATAAATGTATTCAATGCAGATATCATATTTGTTTCTGTTAAATTTAAACTGGAAAATCTTCAACCACTTACAAAAATTTCAGTCATTTTGTGAAAATCGAATTCTTCCACTTAGCAAATCTAATTTTATTTGCTCACATCTCCTAGTGTTCATGCAAATCTGATAAAGATTACCTGAAACATTACAAATATATGATGGGTTTAACCAGATACCTTATATCATTGCTTTAACTGTATATACAAATACCTCTTGTTTCTTCTTTAGAGTGTGAGAAATGCAAATAGGATTTCTGTATTTAAGCCAGATATCCCCTGATAATCCATAGGATTGCAAATTTTAGAGAAGCAGAAATAATGTGAACTCAATGTATCTTATCTATCAAAGCTTATATCCCTAGTTCTAAAACACTTTGAGGGATAAAATTTATCTTATCCCCCTACTTTTTGTCATTCTCAAGGCATAATATAATCAAAAAGGAATGAAAGGTTTAAAAGCTTATTGCAGCAAATCAACCATCTACAACTACCATATAACTTGATTCTCATTCAAAAGCAATTTTTTTTAAATTAATTACGTGAAAATCTCAAATACAAATGACCCTATTCATTTAGATTTTAAGACCTACGTATTCCATGTGCAAAACATTTTGGGACCTTATTGTACTACATTATGCTATGATAACCTGTAACATTTATTTTAATCACTAATATTAATGATGTCATTAACAACTCATGTTCCTCGATCCTTACAACAAGAATTTGGTATTTTTACTTTCACTTTGGCACCACTGGCCAATCATACCCTCTTGCAAATATTTCAATATGTATAGTAGAGTCGTGTTAATCCAAACACTTATTGTGCAACAAGCAAATTGTCCATATTAAAAAAGTATCAGACTACTAAAAATACTTGTATGTTGAAATATAAATTATTCACAATAATTTTCATCTGGAAAATGATGCATCTGAATTAATGAAATTTGATGTAACAAGGCTTCACTGTATATCTTAATTTAGATATGCAATTTTATATACAGTAAAACTCGGTTATAACGAAGTCATCGAGACCTGTGAAATTACTTCGCTATATCCGTAATTCATTATATCCGTATAAAGAATCCATTAAATTTATATAGCTAGGGATCCAAGATAACTTCACTATATCCGTAAATTCGCAATATCCGTGTTCATTCTAAACGAGTTTTACTGTATTGTTTTTCTGATTAGAGTGAAGCATGCTTAAAATTATCATCCTTACAATGAATTGATGCTTACATTGTCATGAGTAAAAAGATTTTCAAACCCATTGACTCTAAAATATATACTTAATGGGTCTAACAAATTACCCTTATAATGAAGCAAAACCCTCAGTCAACGGCATTTCCTTATAGGTGTGCTTACTGTATCTCTGTATTTATGTTTAATATAGTAAATGAGGACAAATACCTAGTAACCTGACCACGCTTTAGTCTTTGTATATCTAATAATAAAACATTTAAATAGTTTAAATAAAGATACATAAAGTGGTGCAAAATATTTTCAGTTATAAAATGTAACAAGTTCAGGAATTAAGTTCTAAAATTTCAGTAGCACACACTCTACCTCAAATATTCGCATATCCCCTAGTTAAACAACGAAGTAAATATAAATCTCAAATAAAGTATCATCGGTATAAAGAAGTTAAATAAACTCAACAGACACTTTACTAAAAGTACACAAATAAAAATCTAAGGACTTAATCCTCTACCTTACATAATAAACAAATACACACGGCATTCAAAGAGCCAATCACCATAGGTTTGAGTGACTGCAACAGACTCTTTCCAACATTAAATGTGGTAGTTTGAGAGAAAACAAATTTGGTTTTTCTGTCTCCCATACTCTGATCTCTTCTCTGAACCTGAAAATCTCCCTTCTCTTTCATCTCTCTGTCTGCTAAATGCATTACAGAGTTTGCTTATGATGCAAGATGCGGAGACGATTTTGTCCAAACAACCACTAGTTTAATCACCACTCTTTTGCAGAAATTTATCAAAACAATCTTTGCTTTTGGTATGGTACAATTTACTCTACCACATACATCTGATGTATGATGTTTAATCCTTATTATCTTTTAAATGGAGTTTAATTAACAAGTAGTTCAAATCAACTACCCCCAGAACTATTGTTCTAGAAACAAGCAAAATGCAAATTTTTTAAAAGATGCTTACACAGGCAGTGTTAAACTTTCTTTGGACAGATTTTTTTTGGTCCAGTAAAGTACTAATGTTTTATTTTCTCTCAATTCATCCAACCACTCATTAAGATTCCAATAAGGCTTCAACTTTGCATGACTAAATCTGAAAATTCTTCTTTTTTTTATAATCCAACAGGGACTTATTAATCTCTGAAAAAATATATCCTCCAAGTACCTGCTAATACAACAAGATTGTATATTTTTAATGATGTTAGCAGAAAGGAAAACTGCATGCAGGTACATCTTAACAGAACCCAAAAGATTGACAAGATCTCTAAACAAGAGGACCATGGGCCTTATAGGTCACCTGAGTTTCATGTAACAACATTTCAACAATTGAATTTGGTTCGTGTTTTAAACCAGAAGCCATGAAATTCACAATTTTTAAAAGAGGCACCATTGCTTATCATAATTATAAAATTGGCATGCATACGCTATTTACTTAATACCCAGAGGTATGCCCTAGCACCAGAACCCCTGACCCCAGGGTCATGAATTTCACAATTTTGGAAGAGGTAGCTCATCAAAACAGAGTTAGTTTATTTAATACCCAAAGCAGAAAATGTTGCACTTCCACTTTATAACCAGTTGTGCACCCCCTCCCAAAGGAACCACTGACCCTGGAGCCACATATTTCAAAATTTTGGAAACTTTATCATAAATTTTATTTCATCATATAAATGGTTGATTAATACCAAAGAGCAGATTTCAAAGCATTAGTTTATTTTTAGACTATGTAACCCTCCCCCCCCCTCCAATACCTCTGACCCAAGGGGCATGAAATTAACCATTTTGCTAGATGCACATTTTTTTAATCATAAATATACTTGGATCATTAGCATAATACCCAAGAGCATAGGAAAAGATTTTCAAAGAATTAATGTATTTTTACTATATAATCAAAAGAGCCCCCCCCCTCCCTTACACCAAATGGCAAAACCTCTGACACAGGGGCCATGAAATTCACAATTTTGAAAGAGGCACACTTGGTAATCATAACTATGTACTTAGTTAGTTTATTTAATACCCAAAGGAGAAGATTTTTTAAGAATTAATGCATTTTCACTATATAATCAATAGAGCCCCACCCTATCACCAGAACCCCTGACCCTGGGGCCATAAAATTTATAATTTTGGAAGAGGCACTCTCACTAAGCATAACTATGTACTTAGTAGGTTTATTTAATACCCAAGAGCAGAGGAGAAGATTTTTGAAGAATTAATGCATTTTCACTATATAATCAATAGAGCCCCGCAATAACACCGGAACCCCTGATCCTGGGGCCATAAAATTCACAATTTTGGAAGAGGCACTCTTACTAATCATAACTATGTACTCAGTTAGTTTATTTAATACCCAGGAGCAGAGGAGAAGATTTTTGAAGAATTAATGCATTTTCACTATATAAATAGAGCCCTGCCCTAATGCATTTTCATTCTTGCTCATATATAGTTAGTTTATTTAATACCCAGGAGCAGAGAAGAAGATTTTCAAAGAAATAATGCTTTTTCACAATATACTCATTTTAACCCCGCCCTAGCACCAGAACCCCTGACCCCAGGGTCATGAATTTCACAATTTTGGCAGAGGACTCAATAGACATTACATTCATGCTAACAGTTTGCCTGCTTGATGTCCAGGAGTAAAGAAGATTTTTAAAGATTTCATTAATTTTAGTGGTTTTGGCCCCACCCCCCAGGCCCCAAGGGGAGGGGGGAGGGACCATGAAATTCAAAATTTTTGTTCCCCTTTACCCATTGATGCTGTATACAAAATTTGGTTGAAATTGGTTCAGAGGTTTCAGAGAAGAAGCTGAAAATGTTCAAATGTTAACACACGACGGAAGACGCCGGACGAAAACGAATAGCAATAGGTCACCTGAGTGACTCAGGTGACCTAAAAAATTGCTCTCACATTCTGTCTCATCAATGAATTTCTAACTTTTGTATGAATTAGGGAATGGACTCCAAGACTTTCACCCCCTCCCCTTGATCTGCCCCTGTACAGTATGGTAAGACGTCTGAGTGTCCTTTAAGTGCTGTTATGTCTGATACAGATCTGTATACAATACCCGTGCCAAAGGCAAGGAGAACTATAGGATATGCTATGCATTGGCTTTCACTGTTGCAGAGATTTATACCGTTTCTTCTATTGAGGCATTCTGTGACCTTCTTTGTGTGATTACATTGGCATCAGAACATGCTCTTTTTGTAAGTTCGTCACTGAACAATCTGCTTACACAGTTAAACCCTAAAATAACATTTTTCCCAAACATTCAGATGCACTTTTTTAAAAGTTTAATCCATTTCAAAGAAAGTTTAATGGATCAGACTGAATGCTCACTTGATGCTAAATCTAACAATTTCTTTTTCAAAGCCTGAGAATTAGTTTCTATAAATTGAAGGTTTTCTGAATCTGCTGATCAGTCACTTCATTTAATTTCAAACTGCATGCATGGTTCAAAATTATCCAAACAAAACTATACAATATAAGTGTGTGGTGAATTTATAGCCACAAGTTCCCAGAATTACTTTTTAGCCATCTCTTGTTGATCAGTAAAGTTTTCAAATCAGAGATTGTTGACTAGACTACAGCTGCCAATGGATTAGTTTCTATTCACACTTCATACCAAAATCTGAACCCAAAATTAGAGGATCAGTGAAACTATAGGAGAGGAAACTTAAAAGAGACAGACTGAAGTACAGATGACAAATATTCACTATCACAGAAGCTCATCAGGTCTACAACTGTACAGATTAAACTAGGAATGATTGTTCACTTATTTTACAGATTAGATTTGAATTATGAGTATTTTGGTCCAAACACTTAAATACTGGCTTGTAGCACAAGGCCCATACCAAGGAAGAAATAGTTTTACCTTTAGAAGCAGATAATATGTTCATAATGTTTCATGCAATTTTACAGTGAAATTCATAATGTGTCCCTGGGCTGTAAGCCAATACAAAGTTTACACAAATATATATACACACAGCCAACCCAAGACTTCTGTCAGTCAGTGGGCAAAAATAACAGAACTGTTCCAAGTGTCCCAATTGCATCAATTCTCTTTGGGTTGCCCTTCACCATTCACTACACAATTTACACCTCAAGCAACCATAGTGTTCCCATAGATATTTGTCTTGGCCCTTTTACAAGAGACAAAAAGCTTTTAGGCATTGTGGCGGTGATAAGACAATGGAATCACCTGACTGCTAGTCTGCAAGAATTTTTCACACCTGATTCACCCTGCTAGAATTAAAAAAGATGCTGGTCTCTGTAAGCAGCTTGAGGCTAATTAATTTTTTTTACAGCTAGACACCATTTTCTGATAATAAAAAGTCATGCTTGTGCAGTTTTTACTGAGTGAGAAGTCTAATGTAGCATCTTCAATGCACAGCAGTAAGCTGTCAAAGAACCCATATTTCATGGGATAACAATAGAGAAACATTTAGTTTTAGCATCATCAACCCAAAACTGCAGCAGACTTGCAAGTTAATTAATCAAATACTTACAAGAACAGTTGATTATGAAATGCCATCAGCATTCAACTAAAACTTATACACCAAGATGGCTTACCCTAGATTTAAAAAAAAAATCTTGCTCTTTCGTGTGAAGCGTTAGTGCATTTTCAAGAATCTAAAATGCTCTCAGACAATCTTATAAGCTAGCAAATTTTGTACACTTCATAATCTGTGTACCCATCTCAAGCCCTGGTTCGTAAGGTGCAAGCAATACCTTTTATCTAACTGACAGAAGGTAAAAAGAAATATCTTTGAGAAAACCCAATGCTTTATGATATCATAAAAATATTTTGTGCTCACCAAACAATGAGTAAGCTAACATGTATCCTTGTCACCATATTTATACTTACACAATAAACTGAAAACAATTTGCTAGACGCAAGACAGATTAGGTCATTTTTGAGCATCTGTTCTGCGATACTTAAGCATTGTTTTAAGTGTGTCTACCACTCACAACAAAAGCAGTGCTGTCATTTTCTGTGTGTTTTGATCCCTATTCACTGCTGCCACATCAAACATTGGCTACATGCAATCTTTGCCAGATCTGACATGTAGCCTTCGTGATGGTAAATAGTTGTCAAAGAAGAGTATCCACCACATGCAGAAAACGAGAACAATAAAACACCCACTAACATGCCTTCAAAGACTCAAGAACATTACAATACCTACAACTTTCTTCAGACACTCACACACACAAACACAGTCTTCACGAAAACTTTTCAAACTAACTGGCCAGTCGGACCAGTGAACTTTCAAACTTTACTGGCCCACCAAAATTTTTACTGGCCCCTTAATTAAATAATGAAATGAATACATTTTCAAAACTGTAAATTTATATATGTTTATGTACTTCAACTTTCGAAATTCCGCCATTTGTCCTTTGTCGCGTTTCGGTAAGTTGTTCGTTGGAATTCTGCACATTTTACGTACTAGTTAATATTTACTAGCTAGTTCCGGTTGTAACGTAATACATCCATGTTCGAATAGGGTTATCATAATACGATTCAACAACACGTGAATGTTCTTTTTATTTTATAAATTTATGCCAGTAAGTCAGTTAAAATATAAATTGACTGTGTATAATTTTATACTCAACAAGCCCATCGGACTTCTTGAATTTTGATTTTCACTGACCCGACATCAAAATTCACTGGCCTCGGTCTTCGGACCAGCGAGTTTTCGTGAAGACTGCAAACAAAAAACTCAATTACAATAGATTCAATAAAAACATAAGATATTACTCTGCAAGTTGTGTAGAACAAATCTTAAGTAAAAATTAGGTGCAATAAAAAAGAAACTGCAAACCTAAATAAATACCAAAGTTTATTGCTATGGAAAGATCAAATGCTCCAAACATCAAAATAAACATAAAACTGCTACTGTAGAAATTGGCTTGAGATAACTTTTTTCCTGCTTGTGTTAAACAACTGGTATGGCAAATTGTATGTACATTGTGAGCAACATATTACATAAGTATATGAAGATTCTGCAAAAGTGGTATGCATTAATGACATAATCTGTATTATGTCAGCTGATATTATGTCAAAGACAACCCATGAGTTACGGTTATATGACAACAGTGAGAAGCAATGACTCAACCACAAAATAGAAGTCCCCGCTCTAAAACAGTATATTTCTCCTACACCACCGACTTCTCCAAAAAATTCCTTGTATATTTATCAATATTACCACATGTATTACATAGATACAAACACTAGGCTGTTTGCTTTACTTTCTTATACATGAGCGATGCTGCTCTTTGGCAACCTTAGTAAATACACTGAGTACCAGCTGAATCATTACCAGAAATGTACCGTACATATAAACGCCAGAGAACCTGCAAGAAACTATTGGGTGGACATATACCATCCATATGTAAATTCAATGGTTTTTTTTTCCTTGTCACAATTCAAATAAAAGTTGTTTTTTTTTTATGTTCAAAGCCAAATGAGTTGACAACTGCTAATGTTAAGGTTTAAGCAATTACACAACTATTTACTTTCTTTGTCACAATTTTAGAATAAGATAAGTTTGGTGCAGCATCTTAATGATAGACAGATTTTCTTTTTAATAATAATCCTCTTTGTCTGACAAAACAGAATCTATTCTACAAACAGTAATGGATTCTTTTTTATAATCTATTCAGGATTCATAATGAACCTTAATATGGATGGATGACCAAATTCATCGGTTTCATTATCCAATATTTTACAATAGACCAGCAAGTTTAAAAGCTAGATTATCAAAGTGCTGATCAAAAACTTTCTTGGAGTGAAAATCTATATTACGTCCATAAATTCTTAAAGTCATCCTGAACTTGTTCACAGTTTTTTTTATAAGGTCCAGATAAGATATGCACTGCCTCATTATAGTACTCCAGCTATTTCACCATAGAAAGCATAAAGATAGGCAATCTCAATTTTATTCACTCACCTCTTAGAACTTCTGTACAATATTGACAGGGAGAGTGTTTAAGTAGAAAACGGTCAGATATTGAAAGAATTTTCAGCTACTTGTTAAAGGGCCTACTTTATAAAACGTAGCCTTTGATTTCAGAACCACAAGGTGAACGCAGGGACAATATTTTCATTGTGTAAAATCAAGCATCCTGAATATGCATGTGTAGCACTTGCAGGGTCCAAAGAGATTGTTTAGTGTAGCAATTTCAGAAATTCTCATACAACTTCTAGTCTGTTCACCCCATTATAACAATGGTCTACGAGTCATGGGGGGATCAAGTCCCTGTGTGAGGCTACTGGAGGAGGTAGAAGTGGCTATAAAGTGTCTTCAAAAATTTGATTACAGAGTGGATGAAGTTTAAAAAACCATTTGCCATCTGTTAATCACGCATTACGGGGACGTGTCTACGCTAACATATACTGACAGAGAGAGTCCATTAGGGGTTTTGAAGTTTGTTTACAAACATGTGCAACATAGATGGTGTCTTTTTGCCTGAGAAATCACTTCATTATTTTATGACCCATACGATCTAGGCAACATTGATATGTTTCAGAAAATGTCACTGACTTCTGAGCTACTTAGAAATTAAACATCTAATGAAGTCTCTCACAATTTGTACACACAGGTGCCACAAACTTTCTCCTTACTCATTGTTTACACACATCTATGGAATTTCATTCATAGAAATGAGAGTAAAAAAGGGGGATATTTACTATTTTACACCAATTTATGTCACCTTAACTTGACTGATCACAAAGCTGGTCCACTGATCACGTAGTGAAGCTTGTAAGATAGACACATTACTATCCCTGAAACATAAAGAGCTGAGCCACAAATTACCATAAAATACACCATATAGTGCCCTCTTAAAATTGCACTTAAACTTGACTGCACTGAATTTATGACTGGAAACCCCAAAGAAGTGTATAAGGCAAATCATATTTACACGTGTAGTTATACAATCTGATCATATCTATAATTATATTTAGATACTCTAGCTGGCATAACAGGTTATGCACAGATAGCTCATATGAAAGTATTACTCCTAGATCTGACACCAAATTCTGTAGCTAGTAAATTATTGATATGCCAATGAATAATCGTAACAATTAATAATATCACAAATTGACTAAAACAGCAAATACTTTTCCTTCTGTAAAAAACTTTAAATTTGAGGTTGGAAAACAAGCCTCATAAAGTTGAATTATGAGTTAGGATTAAAAAATTAAGAATTCCTTTTAATACAAATGTGGGGTTAAAAATATTTATTGGCTTTCTTTTATGAAAAGGGACAAGTGAATTAATTAAATTAAAAGTGTTAGAATGTATGTAGTGAACTTGCAAGTTAACACTACATTAATTCAAAACTAAACAGTGTACTTCATTCATTAAAAAAATTGTTATAAGCATGTAATGAAAAAGTTTTTTAATATCTATTGTGGAAATTGCTCTTCTCACGTTTTCTGAATAAAATCTAAACTTTACCATTCAAAAGAAATACAATCTACACTGTTGATCTCAGAAATTTCTATAGTGTTTGAGATTCGTTGTCAAACCGCAAATTGTCCAGACATCAACCAAATCCCGTCACAACAAAGTAATGCACTAATCTGACCCTAGCTTTCTGTCAATCTGGACAATTTCAGTTAAAGTTTACCTTTACCTGCATGAAATTAAATATGACTTGTGCTCAATGTGTGTAGATGTATCCGAGGAAAAAAAATTGAAAATTTAAGTCTCTGATATAATTTTCTGTAATAGCCAAAAAAAATTGCCATAAATTTGAATATACATATATACATATATGATTGATAGACCAAAAAAAGGTCAATATGTACATAAAACATAGAAAAAATTATTAGCCTTTTCTGCAATAAAAAAGTCAAAGAGTATCATGGGGAATTAAATTTTTGACAGTTCTTATTAACATTCATGATGAATTCATCAGAATTACATGTAATAGCAAAGGATAGAAATTGTTAAATAATTTTCTCCTGTACAAGCCATTGATCTCCTCAAGAGGCATGAGACTTTCTAGCTTTAAATGTGTCCTGGTCACTACTAATAACAACTAGAAGTTAATCTTTATGCCTGGTTATTGGATTACGATCTCTGAACAATGCTAATCTTCTTGTGTGTTTCATCATTTTATTTTGACCCTATGCCAGTAGTCAAAAAGTTGATCTTAAAAGTTATTGTTCAAAACACTAATTCAATTATAAGTTAAACCCTCAGTGAAAGATGCTTTGTGTGGCCTGGCCAATACGTTCCTGAATAGCATTATAGATATAACCACTGGCTCGTAAGTGTATACGAATCATAGTATGCAAGAGCTGGTCTAAACTGTGGGTTTCAATGTCTTTCCTTTCTGTTTTTAAGACACAGTCCTGTGTAACAGCTACAAAAACTTCACAAGACAGGAAGATTGACCATCTTATAATTTAAAACAAATTGTCCCTGTGTATGTGTTAATAAAAAGGGGAAGTAGACTCTCTTCCTCTCTTTCTCTTCAATCAACATTACATTTATATAAAAAATCAGATTTTAAAGTTGCTGGTAGATTTAATCTACCCCCCCCCCCTCCTCCTTTGCACAGTGCACACAAACAAACACACACAAAGGGAAGAATTGCCTACCTTGTACATCACAGTGAGATTCTTGGGTTCTATTTTTATGTACATGTGAATGTTTGTAGATGTAATGAGGCAGACTTCCTGATGTCGATGGTCTAAGCTCTGAACTTGGTTCTATTATATACTTCTCTCCTTGAAATTGGAAGGCTCCCGTCTGAAAAGAATGTAGAATGATATAAACTAATAAAAAAAATCACCATTCATTCGACCTTTTAAGGTATAACATATTATCTTATATGTCATATAAGGATATTTATAAAGATCATTATTTTGCAAAAATTTGCTCAGGCCTAATCGGTTTGGCCTACTTTGTTGGAAAAAAAAGTTTCTCCACATATAGACAGTTTGTTTAATAGACCGTTTTAAGAATAATCACTGAATACTGTCTAAAAACAGTTTGACATTTTCTAACGGCCGCGAATCAACGTATTACTCTGTATATTCGCTGTTAGAAAACCCCGAGGGATTCTGTGAACTGGCGTGTTCACTGGGTCATTTTTCACGTCTTTGCCATCTCTGATGCTTTTATGACTTCTTTTCCTCCCCCTACAATTTGTGATGAATGTTTTTTATAACACAACCGTGTTAAGAATGAATAACTATGAAACTAAGCTACAAAATATAGCCCAGTAAAATCGTCATTCGTCTGCAACTAAAAGTCGCAAAGACGCCATATTTACATGTCACGTGACAAATTCGGGTGGTCACATGATAGGTCTAAGTTGCAAAGTAACCAAAAGGATGAAAGAGTTCAATTAGTTTTACATGAGAACCATAGCCTAAGCTGTTCGCGTTTGGAGAAGCAAATTCAATTACGGAAATGTAGGATCAATGTGAGGAGAAAATTCTAGTATTTCGTAAATACGCGCTCCGTCTAATTGGGAGGTCATTTACATCTATTAAAGGAACGATTAATGTATATGGTAAATTGATTATTGCTGCTGATAAACACGCTCCGTAAAGAACGTAATGGAGAGGAGAAAACCAAATTATATGTTTCTAGTTCTTGTTCTTTCAATTGCATGTTCACTAGGTATATTGGTACATCTAATTACCAGTGATTTGCAACCATAAAATTTCGCTGATCTTCAGAGAAATCGCTTTTGTTTGTACACTACACAGGCCATAGGCACTAAATTACATAACGTGATTTATACCCGTATACATTCAATATTTTCATTTGATCAGAAGATGAATCAAGGCCTTGATTGGCAAATATTGACCTTATTTTTCCTCTTATGTTGTCTTGAGTCTTTTCAAGTTGCCGAAAAACAAACTTGACTCTAGTGTCGTTCAAACAATATTTCTACAGTGGTTACAAAGGCGAGCACAGTGCAAGAGTGCAACTCTAGGAGATTCTAATTGCTCTCTGCGATACTATATGGTGCCATATTTTTAGGTCGCAGTCCCTTTCACGTAACACCGATATTCGAGTTCGCCATTTGCTTGAAGTGTATATATATATTCTAACGTGTGCAAACATGGTGGTCGTGGTTGGGGGTGGGGTGTCTATATTTTCGCGTGTCATGCATTCTGACATACATTTTTTAAAGAACAAAAGTGATATTTCCTTTACATGTCGTAAAGGTGCTTCGGAGAAAGAGAGAAAGACAGTGGAGAGAGAGATTTATAACAATTCACAGGTGTTTCTGATCACTTATAGAATCTGTGTTTGTAAATCGGTTAGGATTCATGGGATCTCATTAATTTCCGTTTGCCTACAGTCGTGGTCATTTGTATAATTTTGTACCAAGTCTTGCACTGATTCGCTTAAACCGATCTTTGTTTATATTATAACTGACGAATGTACACCATAACCCTATTTCTGCTGAATCGTCTGGTTTCTCACTAAAGATACACTGAGAACGCAGAGGTCATTTTTTTATATTACATGAAAAGCATTCAGATGAAGCATAATGATTACATACATAAGGTGTAATTCACTGTAAATCTGGCCATTAAATGGTTGCTTAACAAAACCATGTTTCTTTTTAATTGGATTTTTGTCCTCCATTGGACGGACCATTTCTAACTTTTATTCATGTTTAAAGAGTTTTGCACCGACAGGACCTACATGTTTAAATGTTGACAGTGAACACTTTGTTGCCATATCATATCATTCTGCTCGTGTACGTCATCATCTGGGTCTACCTACAGTAATCAGCAACTTACCTGTACGTGATCTCTCTCTCTCTCTCTCTCTCTCTCTCTCTCACGTGTTCTTGAATTTTATAGTTTTTCGATATGGTTAAATATTCATCCTCACAACGTCATGGGGCCGGCGTGAGTCCACTCAAGTTCATGGGTCCCCAGACGATCTTTATTCATTTTTTCCGGACTTTTTGAGAATAGACACAGTCCCCTGATGGTATGGGGCTGCTAAGTATTATACTACATTTATCTTATTTTCTCAATGTCCTCAGTGCGTCCCGACCTAATCTTCTTTTGAAGTTCTTAAGATATGACAAATCGTCTGTTTAAATAGAATCGACTACTTTGACCTAGAGCTCGATACTGACAAAAAAAAGTCACAGCTTGCAACTTTTACTGTATTGATGTTCTCTTGCATCTCGAAGTGATAAATATAAACTTATACGAGTTAAGGCAGTGTATAGGTTTTGGTATGTTTCACCTCAGGACGTCGAACTAATTATGTGATTATTTGGTCATTACGACGCGCAGCCTAAGCGATGGGGTGATGTAATGAACCGATTGGCAGACGGCAGCGGACAGGCTTCCAGACGTCTGCTCTGTAAATACAGCAGACGACAGAACGTATTACGAGATTGTCGCGCATGTCTCCTCCTCTATTTCAATAAGTTTGTGTTTTTCTGTTTAGAAGTGAGAAAAAATACAGGTTACACTGTATTGGCTGTCTCGGTTATCGCGTTCAATGCTCATCTTCTGCAAACGGAACTTTGCCAAGATTAGCACTTAGGGGAATGTTTCAGCTGATGGTGTAGATTTTTTGCTGATTCAATAGAGTATAAGCGTGTACGATAATACTGATGGACAACTTTAAGTTTAAAAAGGAGTATATTGCACGCGAGGTTCGATGCTTACGGAATGTGTCGCCGGTCGAGGTTGGGGTGGGTTGGGGGTTTACTAAATGAAGATTTTCTACGGCTTGTACTTACCAGACCGTCACACAGGCTGAATACAGCCCTCGAATTTAAATCTTGGTTAATCCGACCCGTATAGAAACACCGTGACAGTCCAACATTCTCATAGCTCTCATTAAACCATGTATTATTTCTAGAAAAATATTGCACTACTAATGTCGGTGCTATAAACTCCTTGTTATAAGAAAGGTCCAAAGAAAAATTTCTCCCAAAGGCTGGGAGCACATATTGAACGTTTGAATCAAAATTTTGCACATAACTAGAACTTCTTTTTGATATAAAGTGTGTACTGTGAGTATTTCCATGTCGCCCGATTCGCACCGGATAGACTACTTCTCGTAAACCTGAAATAAGTAAAGCAAGACATTTTATGAATTGTAAGTCATATTTTGAAAATATGAATTATATATTTATGGTAATTGATATATTAATATCCAAAGAACACGTACCTGCACCATTACCCTCGCGAGTTTGCTTTTGGCCATAAATTAGCATTGGAACAAATAGCAAATAATGAATTTGGTATAAAAGTTTAAATGCCATTGTTTTTTCATTGTTTCCCCTTTAATTCCATCGGTTTGTCTTCTCACTCTAAACCTTAGCAAACGCGATCAAGTAAGTAGTGAAATACCATGTGCCTTTTGTACAGCTTCGAAGGTCACGCCCCCTTTCCCAACGCTGAGCCAATCAGTGACTATGACGTCCCCCAGTCTTGCCACATGAATGACAATTTTTTCCTACTCAATGATTGTGTGTATTTGTAGTATAAACAAATCTTACAAAGAAGGTCAACGACTGTCAATTGATTAATTTATTTAAACTTAAAAAAGAATTTTATTCAACATTTGGGTCTACGACCATTCAATGTTTTCTACTGAATTATTAATCACTAAGTATTTAAAATTAACTTTTATAAAATTTATGTAAATGATATTCCGAATTACTTCTAATAAATAACTCTGTATACTTCAAAGAAACAAAAATTCCCTTTTAGCTTTCTAATTAGCTAGTAGTTGAGTGTATGTATTGAAAGGGAGATAATCCATATTTTACACATATAAATGGCGAAATGACCTAATTCAATATTACTTGCCTATCAATGTTGAAATTTTATTCATTTAACGTATATTCTCTCATTCTTTAACTAAGCATACAATTACAAAGACAGGTTTATTTTGAGAATAATTCCAGTGCGTTAACGATGTGTAAATACTTAATTGAGGGCACATGCAAAAAATCTACGTTTCATTAAAAGTTTATATATTTAAAAAAAAAGTACATATATGGATAGTATATAGTTATCTATCTAGATGTTAGATTAGATTGAATTGAAATTTAAACTTTTAAATAAATGAAACACTTATTTTTAAAATCACGAAAATAACCACGATATACTTCTATATAAGTAAAATAAGCTGCATAAAGTTTAATAATTGCTTTAATGTTTCTGAGTATTTCTTTTTAGGTGGTGTATACAAATTAGATCGATTTATAAGGGTCAATACAAAGAAATGGAATGTTGAACTTTGCGGTGATTGAACAATCTCAGTATCTGCATCATTTACAATTAAAATAAATTAAAAATATAAAGCAATTTAATGAAATATATCCAAGTCTTTGTTAGTATTGTCATTTACAAGTCCTTAAAGTGGCGGGCACCTGCCTTAAGATTCAATGGCAAGATGTCCATTCAGAAGGCGTTCTTTAAGTAAAGTATTCATCATTACTTCGATCAAAGAAGGTCTTTGTCAATAAAACAAACTCAGCATCGGATGTATGAAAAGATTCTATGACCTGCTTCGATAGGAGGTGGGGGAGGGCAAAACGATGTTGAGCTCAGAAAAAATATATCAAATAATATACCATACTTTCCCTCATAGTTTTTATACATCCGTTAGGATCAAGAGAGGTAACTCTCTCTCTTTCTCTCTCTCTCTCTCTCTCTCTCTCTCTCTCTCTCTCTCTCTCTCTCTCTCGTGTTTCAGTAAAACCTGTCACTACACATATTGTTTACAGCACTTGAAATGTTTTATAGTTTTAATATAATGATAGCGTAAACAAAGTCGAAAATTGTTTCCCATAACCTTTTACAATTGCACTCTACATGGAAATTACTTCTTCTATTGTTCTTACATCCTTACTCATTGTTTGTGTCCTTCGTACACTCAGGTCGACCCTGGTGTAGATTGGGTCTGGTCAATGCCAGGAAAACCGCAAAACGGCCATTCACTGCTTTGGCACCCCTAATTCTACACGCACATGCTGCTAGATATGACGTAACCCTTCAGTTTATTTACTTTTTTATCCCTTTTAATCTACAAATTATCGTGAACTTCACAAGTAATTAAAAAAAATGCTCACTATCAGAGATACGATGTTTCTCCCAAACTCATTTTTTAAAGCTTTGATAATGTCAGTTGCGTAATACGTATATTTACATGTGCTTAGTTGTAAACAAAACACTTATGAACTTAGCGACTCTTTCTGGTGCAATATGCATGGGAATATACTTGCCTCTATATGCAGTACAAATACTTGCCCTGTAATCATTTAATCTGTAGGAGCATAAATGTGCCCGAATTCTTTGCTTGTTTACAAACACCCCCCTCCTTATTTATTGATTTAAATAAAATCATAAATCACTTTAAACCCCCGACGATCCAATTTAAAATTTGAAGGAAGTATGTGTCGCAGCGACCAGGACTTTGTGAGGCAATATACCCCTGTAATGTACTACTTTTCTGACGTCATCGGTTTGTTCCCCCCACGAAGTGTGGACGTCGTATCGATGCGTCATGTTTTTAATAGCGATGACTTCCGGATAGGGCCCCTGTATGAACAACTTTAAAATGGGAGGCGCTGAATTGTCATTTCAATTTTTGTATTCTCTCTCAAAAAAAAAGATCACTCATACATGTACAATAGGTGCTCATAAACAAACAACTCGTATGGTTGCTCATGACGAGGGTTGAAGCTTCTCTGATGCAAGTCAAACTCCAAAGTTCAAGGCCAAAAGGTTCAAAATTGTGGGTATCCAAAGGAAGGTTTTGAAGAAAAGAATACATTTTGAAATATGAAAGCCCTAGTACTTACTGTTCAAAAAGTTATAACCAAGGTTATCTTTAAGTGGGTCAAACTCTAAGGTCAAGGTCAAAATTATCTTATGTTGAAAGATCTTGTCACAATGAAAACACGTACTCGTAAAGAATGAAAACCCTAGCGCCAACTGTTCAAAAGTTATGGCAATGCTTAAAGTGTTTTCTTGTAATAGTGGGTCAATTTCCAAGGTCATGAGGTCAAATTTTCCAAATATATATAATTCTTTATTGAATAACTTTAAGCCACACGGCTGGTTGAAGCTTCTCTGATGCAAGTCAAACTCCAAAGTTCAAGGCCAAAAGGTTCAAAATTGTGGGTATCCAAAGGAAGGTTTTGAAGAAAAGAATACATTTTGAAATATGAAATGTACTTACTGTTCAAAAAGTTATAACCAAGGTTATCTTTAAGTGGGTCAAACTCTAAGGTCAATATATATAATCTTGTCACAATCTTTAAAGAATGAAAACCCTAGCGCCAACTGTTCAAAAGTTATGGCAATGCTTAAAGTGTTTTCTTGTAATAGTGGGTCAATTTCCAAGGTCATGAGGTCAAATTTTCCAAATATATATAATTCTTTATTGAATAACTTTAAGCCACACGGCTCATCAGTATAAGCAAAATTAAATATAAAGAACGAGTGGCGAGAGTCTGTGGGGGTGGAACCCCTAGTGTCCATCTGTCTGACTCCCATGCACCAACAAATACACAATATAATTCAAATTCTCCATTATTACATGAAAAATAACTATAGTATATAATACATGTATACATATAAATCAAATTATTCATTATAATTATCCATTGCATGGAGAATAAATTTTCCTAAACCATTTAAAACCCTAACATCATGAGAGCTGAGTAACTGAGTAAGCTTGTACATATTTGGAGATCTGAAATAATATGGTTTGATATATTTTTTCATCAAGTTTCATAAATAGGACATTCAAGCAAAAAATGATATTCATCTTCTATAAAGTGATCACTACAAATTGACATATTCTATTGCTTCTTTCAATTTTCTGATATCTTCCTGTTTCTATATTTAAGTTATGGGAAGAAAGCCTTATTCTTGTAATATTTTTCTTTAACTTATAATAAATAGGTTTTGTCAAATATGCATGGATTTTGGAAAAAATGTCACACACAATGTGCTTGTACAAAAACACTTTGTTGAATTTTGAAAAAAAAGCAATAAAAAAGTCGGGTACATCAACAAAGAACATTAGCTCTGAAGAGCTATTTACCGACTTCTATACCTATGAAATATATGATATGAACAGACAAACAGACAGCTAGAAAGACGGATGGACAGGGCAAAACGATATACCCCTGAATCTTCGAAAAATAACAGCTAAGAATGAAAAAAAAATAAAAAATAGACAATTACATGTATAAAGAAATTTGAAAAATTAAAGAAGTAAGCATATATAATCAGTTATACACATAAAAGAGTTTTAAAAATGTTCTTAATTTTGACAACGATTTTAATTTTGTATTTGAATTTCTACAATAAATCTGCTTCAGAAGTTAATTAAACTTGAATTAATATGTTAGAATTTTACAATATCTATATGATTGGAGAAATATTTCTTTCTGTCGTTCGCAAAGCACTTTTGAAAAAATCTATGATGCATTACGTACATTCGGGTGAAATTATCAACAATGTTTCATATACTGAGTATTCTAAGATTTCTTTATGCCAACCAATGGCACTAAATGTAACAAGAATGTTGTGAAAGTCTCATTAATTATAAATTTCGTTCACTGGTATAAGAGGAGATGGTGCTAGACTTAGAGACAGACGAACGAACTCCCCCAAAGATCCGCTAGCCTACAAAACTGGAAACATCTTCAAGAGGGCGTGTTAACTTATGGAACAAGAAAGATAACTCTCAAGAATTCAAGGAAGGCAAGAAAGGGATTCAGAATTCTTCAAATGAAGGACCACACAATCTTTCAGGGGAAAAATTATGAATAAGTAAAAATTTTTGTTTTTGTTTGTTGATTTGTTTGTTTGTTTTTATCAACTTCTCAAAACCCCGGAAAAAAGGAAACAGTACTGGTGTGAAAGCTTCATTATATGTACATGTAGTTTATTCAAGTTTGTTCAAGTCAACTAGATGTTTCGAATCCTAAGCCTGCTTCAACTCCTCGAACAGATGCAATAACGGTATAGGAACATCTAACTTTAAATTAGATTGAATCATGACCCCTGGGTAGTCGAGTAAGTCCGCAATGCATGGACAATTTTAAAGCCGTATAGATAACATCCCCGCATAGATTACTATATAGTATTATTTCATTTTTTCCCTTCAAATCTATGACCCCAGGGGTAGGGCGGCGCCACAAATTGAAAAGGTTAACATGGGAATATAAAGAAAAACCTTTTTTCAACAACAAAGACATGATTAAGGTATATGTACAAAAAATTTACAGCACTGTACACTGTACCTTTTGAACTGATAATTTTCCAAAATATTCTCAGCTTAAAATCATTCAAACATTATATGTTCTTCCACAACAACAAAAAAAAAAAAATAAAAAAAAAAAATAAAAAAAAATCAGCATATACTATTTAATTCACATAACCAGGTATTTATAGACCCTTGGTTTGTGGATGGGGTATTTTGTGCCATTTCATGATTCCTATAGATATGTCTGAATCCACTCGTTAATTAAAATAAAAATCAGCTCTAAATCGCTGAAATTATATCATTTTTTATAATCATCAAATTATTTTGAGTGCTATTTTCAGCGATGTCTAATTTTTATTTTAATGACTGCTATCAATCGCATGGATCACCACTATTAAAACACTTTTACAAAAGCCCCTCCCCCCCCCCCCCCTGGCCGGAACCCCGAAGCTCCTGGGTTCTAGAGATTTTGTAGGGTAAAAATGAGGTCTACCAAGTAGACATGTTTACATTTGCTAGACAAAACTGTGATTTACGTTAACTTTGACAATTTTAGGGGGGGGGGGCGCCGTGTGCGCCCCCCTTAAATCCGCCACTGAATAATCGATCTGTCCTTGACTGGACAATTAAGAAAATAAATAATCTGTTCCTGATCGTGCTATTAACCCACACATCCCTTACAAAGAAGAGCTTTGGTCTTGTCAGTTTTTTTGTTCTCAATCCGCGGTTCGGAGTCCGCTTATACATTGTAGCTTTAGGAGAGGATTGTACATTTTGGCCGTGGTTTGCGACGATGGGTCGTCCCCTAATACACGTTGACAACCAAGGCACGTGTCTAATTCAGTAGAAACTAGAGGTACTGTGAGCAATAAGCTACTAAATGATACCCCCCCTCGCCTCTCATATGATTATAATGGCAAAGTCCATCTTTTGCTGTGGCTGCGGGAAACCCAAAATATGTGTCGGATTAAAAAGTAAAATAGGAGCTGCACAATGGCAATATGTCAGTAATAAAGATTCTGTGAAAGTTTCATTAAATTTCACTCAGTGGTATAAGAGGAGTTGCGGAGAAGAGATGGATACCCCAAAGCATAACAGACGGACGGACGGACATACCGATTACAGTATACCCTCCCACTTTTCAAGCGGGGGGGGGGGGGGTAAAAAAGCAGAGGCATAAATAACATTAAAAGTTTAAAAGTTATGTCTCTGAAAAAAGTGAGCATTTATCATTTATCAATCATATCTCATCTGGCGAGATGTTTATGACAAAATGAAGGAAAAAAATAAAATTTTGAGATTACTACTCAGCATATTAATATTGATTCTCTTTTGTAAAACAAACAACAACAGTTGGGGAAAATTGAAATGGGGGTAGACAGTTGAGGGTCGGGGTACCGTAGGAGCCCACAGACTTACAAAAAAAAATAATGTATTAAATCTTATTTTATTTTGCACATAAAAGGGTGACCTGGTCGCCCTCTAAATCCCCCTGTGCACTGACTCGTAGCTGCTCAATATTCTATCGATTTTACAAGGATCGAATTTCGCGCCATCAGTAGCGGAAATAGAATTCATAAGACTCTGCGCATCAGGATGCGCACAGCGGTTAAAACCACAATTCGATGGAGGACGCCTTGTAAAATTCAGGTAAATAACGCCACTTTTACATAAGTTAGAGATGAGTGGCGTAATTTTAATCAATACAGGAATATTTAGTGGAGATTAGCGAATGCTATGGTGTAAATTTTATCAAGATATATCAATGATTCTCAAATGTACACGCTGGGTAAGTGTTAGCCTGTCGGTTTTCATTGTTCGCTAAATCGACCATGGCTTGTTGCTTGCGCCCGTTTTGTGCGTGTCGACGCAGGCTTAGGTGATATCTCGTTGCGGTGTAGTGCGCGCTAGGCAGAATTGATTTTACTTGGTGTATTTTCATCGTTTGTTTTCGTAATATGAAAGCAAAGGCACATTTCAAGAATGGGATTCCTTGCCGGGATTTTCTTTCTGCAGAAAACATGGGTCGTGATCTATAAATAGAACCAGTGTTTACTTCCTGTGAGATTTTGTCGGATGATCCTCCAACAGGAAACTCTTTTAATAGCTGTGATTTCCTGTCCAAGTTTTTTTTTTTCCAACAAGCATCCCCATTTCTTTGTTCTGAGATATTCATGAGGCCTTTGTTAGCGTTTCTAGTGATAAAGTACACAGGTCAAAGGTTTTACCAATAATCAATACCTACTGATTATGTATCTTGTGTGGCAGCTGTGTTTATTTGTCACTGAATGGTGAGACATCATGTTGCAGGGCTCTGCAGGTTAAATGAGGCATCTGTTGTTCAGTATTAACATTGGCAAGTTTCATAGGGATCTGCTGTGGAAATTGTATGCATTGGATTATAAATATGTTCACAGAATAGTGATTTCTAGAGAGCAGCTGATAGGGATGTGTAATTATTGTAAAGGCAAATTGTGATTGATTTTGATTGATTTCTTAGTCAAAACTTTTACAAGTCCATACCTGTATTTTAACAAGCAAAGGATCAGCTGTCATGTCTACAAATTACATAAAATAATTCTTTTTCACATCATATAATACTTTCTTGTACTTGTAGGCTATGAAGAGGAATGATATATTACTCACTTCAAGATGGTGTATGATTTTGATGTAAAGGAGTTTTGCCAAAACTTGAAGGCGACAAAGCCTCCGTATGAATGCCCAGTAAGATCATGTGGGAAAATCTACAAAAGCTATTGTGGAATTCAGTTTCATTTATACAACTTTGATCATGACAATCCAGAAAATAACTCCCCTTCACCAGGGAAGAAACCTGGAAAGAAAAAGACGAAGTGGGGCCACCACAGGTCTATGCGTCGGTCCCCTACACCACCAGAATTTGTTGTCCCACAACGCAGAGAAACTCTTACATATGCTGAGGCTCAGAGACTGGTTGAAATTGATTTAGAGGGTAGACTTCACAGAATAAATATCTATGAACCTCTTGAAATCATTACTCAGGATGAGATTGACAACCACCACAACACAGAGAAAGAGGAAAAGGCTGAGAAAACTCCGCTAAAGACGAAGGTCAGTGAAACGCAGAAAGCTCGCAAGGAGCCACCACCCCAGGGTCAATCTACAGTAAAATTACCAGAGGCTCAGTACAAAGTCATAGATGATTACATCAAACCAAACAAGATCTCAAACAGACAGAATTCATACTATCGCTATATTGAGAAGTCGTCGGAGGAGCTGGATGAGGAAGTGGAATATGACATGGATGAAGAGGTAAAATAATAGCGTATTTCTCAGGGTTGTCCCTCCCCTGGACTGGGGGGTACTAACCTGTCTATATTAATAATGTATTTTACAGGGATTTTCTTAATGTACCCTGCTGATTTAGTTTTTAGGTACAACCCCTGATTTCATTTGTCATTTAATCAAGCATGCAAGTAAATAAATCGATTTTGAAAATTTATTATGGCTTTCTAAATTAATTTGATCATTTATAGGACCATGCCTGGTTAGAAATCCTGAACAAAAGTAGGAAAGAAGATGGCATTGCTCAGGTCAAGCAAGAAGACTTTGAGTTGCTAATGGACAGATTTGAGAAAGAGGCCTTCTTTCAAAGTCAAACTTCAGGAAAGGACCTAGGTCCTTCCATAGATGAGGATGCAGTGTGCAATATTTGTCAAGACGGTGAATGCCAGAACAGTAATGTGATTTTATTCTGTGACATGTGTAATTTAGCAGTGCATCAGGAGTGCTATGGTGTACCATATATTCCAGAGGGACAATGGCTCTGTCGGAGGTGTTTACAATCCCCATCTCGAGCCGTAGACTGTTGTCTGTGTCCAAACAAAGGTGGGGCATTCAAGCAGACTGACGATGGCCGCTGGGCGCATGTCGTGTGTGCTTTATGGATTCCAGAAGTAGGGTTTGCAAATACAGTGTTTTTAGAACCTATAGATAGTTTTGATAATATCCCACCAGCACGTTGGAAATTATCATGTTACATTTGTAAGCAACGAGGTACGGGGGCATGTATTCAGTGTCACAAAACAAACTGTTATACAGCATTTCATGTAACTTGTGCTCAACAAGCAGGACTTTACATGAAAATTGAACCTATCAAAGAATCTAGTGCTAGTGGATTAACTGTGAGTGTTAGGAAGACAGTGTATTGTGATGTTCACACCCCGGCGGATTCCGACTGCATGCCTTGTCTCACCGGCGGCGACAGCTCCGAAGACGACAATAAGTCAGCGTCAGCCAAAAAAGCCAAGGAAAAGTCCAAGTTAAAAATGAAAAAGGCCCGAAAAATCTTAGCAGAGAAACGTAATGCTCTTCCTGTTGTTTCTATACCCATTATTCCACAATCCAGGTATGCATAGATCCATATAAATGTATTGAGAAAAAAATTTCATTCTGGACTCAAGATGTTATCTTATTAATAGACATAGTTTGAGTTTGCTAATTATAGAATCACTGAACTCCATGAACCAAGTTATCCAAATAAAAAAAGGATTTATGAATTTTTATGTGTTTAGTGAATGTAAAATTAATGCTAATGATATAGTAGATTTTAGTGTGTAAAATTTTTTCCTTCTTCATAAATTAAAGGTTGTCCAAAATTACCAACATGATCAGCTTACCTAAGAAGCAGCCATTCCTGACTAAGTTGTTGAGTTACTGGACATTGAAGAGGCAGTCCAGAAATGGTGTGCCCCTCCTTAGGAGGTTACAGTCAAATCACATGACCAGAAACAAGCATGAGGTAAAAAATAATCTCTCAGGCCCATTCCCCTCAAAAAGAGCCTTACTCCTGCTTAAAAGCAACATCCCCCCCCCCCACAAGAAGATTTGTTTTATTGTATCCAAGATTAATTATCTTGTATGGCAAAAATTATTTAAAAATCAGTATTCTTAAGTTCAAATAAGTATGAAATATTTTTTTTAAGAAGTCTCGTTTTTTCTTTGAAGACCAAAAATGATAAACAGAGTAACGCCCTAAAAGAGCAGCTGAAGTATTGGCAAAGGTTGAGACAGGATCTGGAGAAGGCTAGACTACTGGTAGAACTGATCAGGAAGCGAGAAAAACTCAAGAGGGAGCAGGTACCACAATATAAAACAGTAATGGATGCAAAAATGTAGATGAATTCTTAATACAACATTCTGAAAAACAAAAATCAGTAAAATGCTGTAATTTATCTATTGAATAAAGTGATAAATGTTAAAGTGATAATTTGTCACTGGTAAAAAATTCATAACTGTAGTACAACTTGAGATTTTCCTTCCCTTTATGAAAGAGGTTTACAGTCTGTGACAATAGGTTTCGTGAAGATGAAGGCAAATCAGAAATTGTTGTAAATAAAAATTCAGTGCTATATTGTATATCGTAGAAAAGAGATTTTATTTCACTCGTAAGACAGATATTTTCACTTGTTTTCGAAAATATCAAATAATTCTGTCCAACTTGTGAAATGCAAAGATTTCCAATTAAAAACATTAAATATCTATCTACTTTTGTATGATTATTTTTTTTGAGAAATGTTGAAAGTTGACCATATCTTTTCTTTCATTATAGTTAAAGGTACATCAGATGGCTATGGAGTTGCAGCTTCAGCCTTTTGCTGTGTTATTGCGCTCCACTCTTGAGCAACTAGTGGAGAAAGATTCCTCTAATTTTTTCACAGAACCGGTGTCCCTTGATGAGGTAAAATGAATTATTAGCATTAGTACTGAATAAACCTGAAATTCTCATTTTATGCCATTTTGTCTGAAATTTTCGTGCATAGATTTTGAAAGGGGAGTAACTCAAAATATGAAAGAAATAATGAGGAAAATCCTACCTGTGTGGCGAATCAGAAAAAGTCAAACACAAAAAGTCTACATGGAATAACAGAACAACTGATGCACAATTTTTAATGCAAAATTTTTTCATCATTGAAAAAATATGCAACCTGCATAAAACTATGTTTATAACCTGTGACACCGATTAAATATGCCATGCTTTCTTTATACACCGTAAAACAAAATAAAATTCTCTTGACAGGTTCCAGACTATCTTGAGTACATAGATAAACCAATGGACTTTGAGACAATGCGGACTAACATTGACAGTCACAAATATCGCACAATGGACGAGTTTGAGGCCGATTTCGACCAGATCATTAGGAATTGTATGAAGTATAATGCTAAAGACACAGTGTTCTATAGAGCTGCTGTCAAACTAAGAGATCAGGTGTGCTAACAATGTGGTTCATCTTTTTGTTTTACCATTCAGTCATTGTAGTACATATCCAACTTGCAATTTTAAATTATACTGTATAACAGGTTTAATTTGCAACAAAGCAATTTGTGCAATCTTTTGCAAAATTTTAAGAAAAATTTTAACATTTTTATTTAACTCTTTTCCCCCTGTTGCCACCATTTGACGCACTTGCGATTTCCCTAGAGTGTTTATCTGGCTGCCCCCTGAAGCCATTTTGACTGACTTGAAATGACTGACCATTACATTTAGAACATGCTAATTAAGTACCTAAACATCATCAAAGTGTCACATATTATATATCAATGTTTGAGGAATGGATTGAACTTTAGTATTGTCATATTATTTTCTAAGAATAATTAATCTACAATTAACAATATATAGGTGAAACCAGGTAAAATGAATTTTTCACAACTAATCTTCATATTATCCTTTCTATGAGAGAAATTTTCTATAAGATATACCAGTAAACTTAAAATATAATACCAAACCAATTAAAAGGCTCCTTATTTTTTGTTTAATTAATATTAATTAAGATAGATTAATAATGATAGGTAATTATCTTATACTTGAGCCAACTAAACTTCACAATCATGTTCAAGCAGGCATGTTTATAAATATTTTATATATTTAGTTGACCACTTCTTGCAAAAGTCTTGGGGATAAATTAATACATGTTTTTATCTAAATCAATGCCCTGATGAAAAAAACGCTGAAAGTAGATTATTTAGTACTCGTAAAACGCATGGGAAATCTGTGGCCGCCATTGTTGTTTTTGTTAAAGATTCTATGATGTTCTTCCTCTAACTTTCATTGTAAAATTTTATTTCTATTAATTAAATTCAACTTTAGAACTGATGTGAAAACATTGTGAATGCTAATACAATCCAAGGTATGTTACATAAAATGCTATTTTAAGGCTGAATTTTGCTTGTGACAAGGCCCAATTTCTTCTTGTAAACAGACTGGGGGCCATTGTTTTCACACAGGTAAATCTCAAGTGAATTCACACCAAGCTGTGACTTCACTAATTATAGTAACATTACCTAATGTGTAATACACATGATTGGCTATCATTTAAAACTGAATTTATTTAGAAACAGGGGAAATCACAGAGCTAATTTAGGGTTGTTGTGTGTATGCGTCAAATGGTGGCATCAGGGAAATGGGGCATAGCGTCAAATGGTGGCATCAGGGGGTAAAGGATGTAATGCATTAGGGGGAAAAGAGTTAATCAAGTTTGCAAAGATAACTCAAATATACACAAGGAGATTCACAATAGGACACTGCAGATCAAATGTAACTGTGTTTTGGATCATTACTTTCACAGAAATTATGTCATATAGAAAAGTCCCGTTAAGTTAAACAGTATTTCATGTGATTGGAATAAGATTTACGTACTGATCAATAAACACAAAAAAGGTAATTAAATATTTGTGATATTGTAGGGTGGGGCTGTTATCCGGACTGCCCGGCGTACAGCGGAGAGGGTGGGGTATGACCCTGCCACTGGTCTACACATGGAAGAAGTACCAACTATCCCGGAACCCGTTGTCTTAGAAGACAGTAAGTTGAACATTGGATGTCTCTTTCACGGCGTCTAACAGGTGTTAGAATACAGTTACCTGGAACTTGAGCGTTATGTCACCAAGATTCATGTTAGATGAAAAAGACAATTTATGCTCACTTTCCAAATACATTTTTACACCCATTCAATTTTTTATTGGCAGTTTGGTTGATTTTTTTTTTTTTTGATTGAGTTTTTATTAAAAAAAATTGATTTCAAGTTTAAATCAATGCAACCATTTGATACATTTGAGGACAGGGACTTCCTTTGTATTTCAGTAAGCTTGAGTTTTAAAAGGATTTTCAAATGGTAAAAAATTTGGCAGATTTAATTATAAAAACTAAAGAAGATTCCTGTTTTTCTTCAGTTGATAGCTTCTTAGAGGACAAAAAAGATGGCATGCCTCTTGAAGAACAGCTTAGAATATTGCTTGACAAAATGGACGTGGCAAACTCCTCTAGAAAACCAGGTTTGCCCTAATGAATGAGATTTTGCTTTTATATAAAGCCATCTTTAAAAAATTGTTTGGTTGCCCTCTCACGAACGACTGACTAAAAATGAATCGATGCTAAACTTTTGTTTTACATTCCAGGACACTGTATTTGTTTCCCTTTTTTCCTCTTATCCAGTCAACAAATATTTTAAAATGTTCTGGAAAAAAGATTTTCCCACCTACCTACCAACCCAATAATTTAACCCTAAGACGGGAGAGGGCAAGCAAACATTCTTTTACAGATGGCCTAAGTGGAGTTTATCTGAATTAAAAAAAATTATGTTTATTATTTGTAAATCTATTGATAATTATATCTGTTGATTATTGCAGGTAAATCTAAGTTAGCCAGACGGATAAGGAAGGAGATTGTGAAGGTGAGAAGGAAGCTGGCCATTCAGAAAGGTCAGCACACCAGTGACCTAGACGACACGGCCGAAACAGGTGAGATAACAAGAAATACCTGACTGGTGACTAGTTTATACCAACTCAGGGATAATTCGGTATTATCAATGTTGATAGATAAAAAAACTCTATTTAGGATGATAAAAAAAACCATTAGGGTTGCGAAATTTGTAACCATTTGATATACTGAAAGTAGAACATTAAAGGTGAATCTGTGTTTGAATTTAGTAGATAAGAGAAAATTTGAGTGTGTCTCATTATACTGGTATGTTTTAAAAAGGGCTGTGAGGTAGGTTAATTATAGGAGGTAACTCTTTTGAATACTTCATACAGATTTCTAGAAGTACATTGTAATGTTGTATTGATTTCCCCACAGCCTCAGACAACAATGACGAATCAGCACAAGAGGATGGGCCTGATCTCTCACACACGCCTAAGTCTCAAAAGTCAGCAGACAAGTCCACTCCAAAGGGATCCTCCAAAGACACCCCAACAAGAGGGAGGGGCCGAGGGAGGGGGCGTGGTCAAGTGGGGCGGCCCAGAAAAAGCCGCAACGATTCAGAAAGCGAGTCTCCTTTAGTAGGAGCTAGACTTATTGGTGTGTATTATTATGGTAGATGTTAATTTGTTCTTGTAATTTGGATCTTTTGATATCCTAAGGAAAGAGATGTAGTTTTGCTTGATACTTTCATGTGTATATAGAAAATAAAATTCAGCTTTTTGAGAGCCAAACATCTATATTTGTCTGCATTTTTATGCAGGTATAATAAGAGGAAAATGAAATTGTGAAAAGGAAGGATTGTTTTTCATTATAGAAAAGAGAAGGTCATCTGACAGTTCAAGGACGACAGAATCCTCCAGTACCTCCTCCAAGGACAGCAACTCCTCCCACCCAACACAGAGTGGGGTAAACAGGCGGACCTCTGTGTTGTTTGGGAAAAAGAACTTCCGCAACAATAAGAATAACGATAGCTCTGCTCCTAGTTCTCCAGGAACTCCTACCCAACCCTCTACTCCACCCCGCAGGAATTCCAAAGGTGGCCGCCCCTCAAAGCAGAAGGGGGACCATACAGACTCCCCACAACCTCCGGTCTTGGAGCCCATGACCTCGGGTCGCTCCTCCTCCAGAGGACCAACTAGTCCTAAGAGTCCAGGGGTCAGGAAACGCTCAGCTAGCGCGATTACTTCCCCTGACAGAGAGTCCAGACCAACTCCACCGAAAAGAACCACCTCTCTGAGCGAGCCCTTGTCGTTCTCTGACCCACCAGACATCACAAAGAGAGACAGTTTTCGCTACTACCGAGGTCCAGACAATCTACGCAGCTCGTCCGAGTCAGACAGCACCTCTGTGATCAGTTCCAGTGATGAGTCTCTAACAGACAGTTCCCTCGGGAGTTCAAGTTCTAACAGTCGATCAGGTAAATATCGTACTCAGTAGCTGAGAAAATGATAGGAATGCACACACAGTTAGGGAATGCACAGTATGTATTGTTCAGTATTTGTGTTAGCACATAGTTCAAGTTGGTCCTGTTGCAGTGGGCAATAGGGTTCAATGGACAGGTAGGAATCTCATTGTTGATATATCTAAATGTTCTGTTAATTCTTTTCAAGTTGCACTTGTATAAGTAATAAGGCTTTTAATGTGTCACTATTTACTGGATTTTTTTTAATCATGATTATGTGGCTAGTACAAAGCATCTTTCTGGAATGTGGCAAAAACAAATTCAAATGCAAAGTTTTTATATGTATATACATTTCGGCTGTACTGTGCTATTTATCATACTTTGATTGCAAAAATTTCATTTTTGGAAAATGAAGTGGAAAGGTTAAATCATGTTTTATAGAATTTTTGGTCATTATGTCAGATGCTTTGTGCTTTTCCCCTCTGCTTGTGTTCTTGTATGCTCTCGGTTCAGCATGTCATACTCATGCTTGGTGCGTGCTTTTTTCATTGCTGGTTCTAGAAGTAAATTCAAATGGACTCCCCAAATTATCTGAGGAGGGAACGGAGAGTGATTCCTCTGCCTCCCCCGCCACACGTCACCATGGTAAGCATGAAAACCTCGCCCCTCTCAGACACAATAACCACCGTAGTCATTCGCTGTCACATATAACAATGCCATAGTGGTGTCATAGAGCTTCTACTATAGCCACAATCATATAACAACACCAAGTGTAGAGTGCACATGTACTAATTATAACATGCTTTTGTTTTAGCTTTTAGAGATTTTGTGCTGGTTGTGATTGTGTTTATACGTGTATGTATTGGTATTAACCATAACTGTAATTTTGAGGGATTTAATAGTCATGAAATCTTAATGAAAACATATCAGATCATAAGAAGCATTTGTTGGTAATTAATGTTGCTGGCCTGTTTAGTTAAGGACATGAGTCAGTAAGATAAATTAAGAGGCAGTACATACAGTGTATATGGTGTTGTATCGCCAGTTGTTATGACATCTATGTTAATGTTGGAGGGAATCTGTGTAGGAGAGGGATAAAATCAGACATAAAAATGTCTGGCTAGATGACAAGCGAGAGTGGGATGGTGATGTAGTGTTTTGTCTGACTACCTAGTAGATGTGACGGGGGGAAGGGGTCAATATAAGATTTGGGTGGTGATGTAATGTTTTGTCTGACTAGATGTGAGGGGGGGAAGGGGTCGATATAAGATTGGGGTGGTGAAGTAATGTATTGTGTCTGACTAGATGTGATTGGGGGAAGGGGTCGATATAAGATTGGGGTGGTGATGTATTGTTTTTTGTCTGACTAGATGTGATGGGGGAAGGGGTTGATATAAGATTGGGGTGGTGATGTAATGTATTGTGTCTGACTAGGCTTCTGTCTCTTTGCAGTGTTTCCCTCTGAAAAACATGGATGCTAAACTTCCTGATGCGTCTACCTCAACAAAAAGCATTCCACAATCCCCAGCAATTTTTTTTTAAATTCTAAAAGGGGATGAAATTTTAGACAATTTTTGATATACCCTTGATGATTTAATTTTTTTCTTATACAAGCTGGTTATAATGCCAAAATCTTGTTGTCATTACTGTCGAGTTTGTTTTTTTCTGATCTTACTGGAATCTATAATGATAATTTACTGCAGCTAATGGCATATATTCTTTGAATTTGAATGACACTGCTATTAACAGACTCGACAGCTAGTTGTATGTGTTTTTCTGGGGGAAATCGCTGCTTCTTGCATGCTTTGTGAGTGTCATTTTCGAGCATCACGGGGCGAAGTTTCAGGAACTGATAGTATATGGACAAAACATTGATCAGTAAATTTTCACCTATTCATTTAATTAAGTAAAACTCAAATCTTTCAGGAATTAAAGTTTTATTTAAAAAAAAAAGGAAAAAAATTACATAGAAATAATTTAAATTTGAATAAATTTGCAATATTTATTTTTAAAAGTGCATGGAAAAGAAGAGACAAAAATGTTATTTCTTTTATTAAAAAAAATTAATTCTACTGGAAAAAAAAAAGAAGAAAGAAAACAATTTCAGTTTCCACCTTTAATTTTTTCCTTAACAGCACCTGATAATGGATCAGGGTCAACTAAGCTCTTAAATAGTGGTGTTTTGCTGCGGAACTCTGTTACTAACATACCTGCATGCTCCTGCACCTCTCTCCCTGCTTCCTCGCATGCCAAGCTTGTGTGTGAACCAGATTGTATAGAGATATTTTTGGCTGATCGTTGTGACAAGGCTATTAGCCTGGGTACAATGAATCAGACTGGGTCTAATTTGATTGAAAATGTTATGGGGGTTCAATCCTATAACCTCAGGTCAGGGAAAATTACCCCTCCAAGAAGAGCTTCAGGAAAGACTGGTGAGAAAGCGGCTTCCAATGCGAGCCTGTCGAAGAAAATGAGACCAGGACACAGCAGAAATGGAAGTCAGGTCAAGAAGCCACTGACTAAAGTTGAAACTGATTTGAATTGTAGAAGTGTATCCAAAAAATGTCCTTATTGTGAAAATACTTTTCATTCTGACTTAAGTTCAGTTATTTTTGACGATGCCAAAAATGCACGGTCTCTAAGACCAAGAGTTTCAAAGTTTATACCAAAGAAATTTCAAGATTCTCCAAATCTGAAGAATTTTAAATGCCAAGACCTAGGTAGTGTACAAGACAAACCTGTCACTTCACCAGAACAGACCTGGGTGTTATCCCAACTCATACATATCACAGACTGTAAACTGAGGCCCAGAAAGGGGTCTAGTGATCTCAATCAATCGGACACTGACAGTACCATATTTCCACACTCAGACACAAGTATAACAGGTGTGAACAAAGCTGACATGCATCAAGGTACATCCTCTAGTTTTGCTGTTTGCTGTGGCTGAATTTTTTTCTTTTTGTTGGCTTTTCTATTTTTCTTGGCATGTTGTTCACTTTTTTCTACAACATAAGTCTAGGACTGACATACATTTAACATATTAAGTTTTAAGGAATAAATTCAATGTTTATTATAAGACCATTATCCAATGCTAAATAGATTGAGTTCAAGTTCAATAATTCTGAAGACTTTAATTTCTTTTTCATACAGTGTATGTCAGTCTCTGGAGTTTCATTGCTACATTTTATTTTCTCATCATTTTGAGTTAGATTTGTTATTAATCATATTTTTAACAAAGTGGCTCATAAGCTCAAAAATATTTAAAAAAGAATATTTTTCATACATACATCATTAAATTCATATATTTTCACCATGCAAACTTGAGATTTTTCATGAAAGCTTCACATACATTCCGTGATGCTTTATTTAAGACGTTTTTGTTGTAGGACGGGCACATCGGAGTGGAAGCTGTGACTCCGAAGACTTGATCCCGCTGGAGCCCCTTGACCTAGTTTGGGCTAAGTGTCGGGGATACCCTTGGTACCCAGCATTGGTAAGTCCTGGAAAAGATCAATTGGTCTTCATTCTCCAGTTTGCTATAAAAAGGTCTGAAATCATTAATCGCAATCTCCACATTATTCTATTACAACCATTTCAAGGCAAGATTAAGTTAATCAGACTGTTACTGATTTGTTTTTGATTGCAGATTATAAATCCGAAAATGCCAAAAACGGGTTACTTTCACAATGGTGTACCGATACCAGTTCCACCTGATGATGTTCTAGCTCTCCAGAGAAAGTACGATGAGCCGGTCTACCTCATACTGTTCTTTGACACCAAACGCACATGGTAAATTCGCTCTTATAAAAGATTACATGAAAATATTAGGGGTGCTGTCCATAATTTATTTACATTGCAGTGAGTTAAAACAAAGTACATGTATAGATTTTACTCTGGATGAATAAACACTGTTTATATTAAACATGTTGGAGAAAAAAAATGTAAAGACATTTTCATTTATCTGCTTATATCAGGCAATGGCTACCGAGGAATAAGTTGGAACCACTAGGAGTGGACTCTGGACTAGATAAAGCTAAATTACTAGAGAACAAAAAACCCAACGTCAGGAAAGCTGTTCAAAAGGCTTACGAAAAGGCGATCCTCCACAGATGTAGTGTCACAGGAGAACCGAATCCACTGTCAGGGGACTCAGAATTAGAGGACCAGGATTAAATACTAAAAATACCTGTCAGGTGTGGAACCAAACTTGGACAGTGTCAAAGGTCTGGGGATTCAGAATCAGAGAAACTAGGACTAAGTACATTTGTACAGCAGTCAGGTGTGAAGTCGCACATTGACATTGAGTTTACTTGCTTTCACACCAAGATATGAGCAGGCACCGCAGTCTTTTATCCTACTTTTTCTTGGACATAAAAATATTTTGGAGTTGTGAAAAAGGCTAAAAATGGCAAGTGTGGTCTCAGATGGACAAACAAGACAAGATTCTCACTTTTCTAAACAGGAAGCTTCATGTAGATTCTTATTTTCTTATCTTAGAGCTTAAAATCTGAATGTTTGGAGGTGACTTTGTGGAATATTATAAATAGCTGTAGTTTTCAGTGCCGTGTATTTTTAATGAATTGGAATTACTAAAGTAATCTAGATCTTTACTTATTATGAATTTGAATATTGAAATCCTCCATGAAAAATGAAATTTGATTCTTTTGCCATTAAATGGCATGAACAAGTAAATATGTACAAATTTTAATGAACAAATTATTCTATGGACCCTTTTCTTATGAAAAAGAAAAAAAAATGTACTTGCATGTTCATTTTAAAGAAAATCAAAGAAATGTTATTTATTGTGATGGATGATAATAGAGAATTTTTAACTGAATGTGAGAGGATTGTATGTCTGATTATCAGTACTTCACCCCCATCTCTCACCGAACAAAGAAAATTGCAAAAGTAACTCATCCAATTGAAAGGTGACCTGCTAAGGAGATACGATTTGATCATTGTAATGTATGTCATCTGATGTGTATGTTTTACTAGCTAGGCAACATGGTCCTGTCTGTTCTATTGATTGTTACTATTTATTGTTTCTTTATATAAGTCATTTGTTTTGGTGTTAAGAACTTCATTTTGTATGTATATCTGTTGTTATTGATGGTTCAAAGTATGTACAGGTTTGTCCAAAAATTATATAACAGATTTTATTGGATCAAATGTTATTTGTACGTCTGAATTGTCATTTGATGCCTCATTCACATACAGACTAATGTTTTGTTTTGTTTTTTTTTTATTCTTTTCAAAATTCATTTTTTTTTTGAGTATGTGGTGCAGTTAAAAGTAGGATTCTTGGTAACAAGGAATAACCCTTGTAATGAAAAGAAAAAAAAATTAAAAGCAATACCCGATTTTTTTTTTAATTACTGCCATATTCAATTTCCATCTCCAGCAGCATTTCCTCATTATTTTATTCAAACATATTTTTAATGAACTTGTGTTTTGTACAGAGAATAAATTGTATGAATTATTTTACTTGTGTTGTATTATTGAAAGACTGGATTGTGATGAACATGTTTACTGTTAGTACATTTATCAACTTTTAATTAGTATATTTCACACCTTGAAAGAAGGTTTTAGCCTAAACCACAATGTAAACCAAACTTCATAGTTGGGTGACTGTGCATGATTTTCCTTTGAAGACAATTGATCCAAACCTGGTCAGGAAGCTACAGATTTTACTCTAACAAGATGTGTTTGTGAAACACTGATTCCCCTGTATAGCAACATAGCAAAGATTAAACTTTTTCTTAAATGCAAATTTAATATATTGGTACCAAAAGTAGGGTACATTTGTATTTTCACACTGGAAATACAATTTTAGATTTGAAAGTAGGCCAAGGTTAAGGTTTTTTTCATAAGTACAGAAATCTTAAAGGTTAAGGTCATTGGTATCCAATGAAAGGTCTTGCCACAAAAAATACATATGTAAAGTGTAGAAGCCCTAGCCCTAACCGTTCAGAAATTATGACCAAGGTAAAAAGTTTTAAAAAGTAGGTCAAACTCCAAGGTCAAAGGACTTGCTATCAAATGAAAAGTCTTGTCACAAGGATTTAATATGTAAAGTATGAAAGCCCTAAGCCTTTAAAAGTAATTGTCAATGTTTGCTTTTTAAAAGTAGGTCAAAGGGTGAAAGGTCTTGGTATTTAATGAAGGGTCATCTGGCAAGGATTACATAAGTGAAGTATGAGATCACTAGCCCTTAGCGTTCAAAAGTTATGGCCTAGGTTAAAGTTTTTTCAATAAGTATAAAAATCTCCAAGTTTAAGGTCAAAAGATCAAGGTAATTGGTATCCAATGAAAGGTCTTGCCACATAGAATACACATGTAAAGTGTTGCAGCCCTAGTCGTAACCGTTCAGATGTTTTGGCCAAGGTTAAAAAAAATTAAAAGTAGGTCAAATTCCAAGGTCAAGGTTAAAGGGTCAAAGGTCTTGCTATCAAATATAAAGGTATTGTTACAAGGATTAAATATATAGATTATGAAAGCACTACCCCTAACCTTTGAAAGTTATTTGCTTTTTAAAAGTAGGTCAAACTCCAAGCTCAAAGTTCTTGTTATCCAATAAAGGGTCTTTTCACAAGGATTAAATATGTGAAGTATGAAAGCCCTATCCCTTACTGTTCAAAAGTTATGGCCAAGATTGAAGTTTTTTCACAAGTACGGAAATGTCCAAGATCAAGGTCAAAAGCTCAAGAATGTTGGTATCCAATGAAAGGTCTTTCAACAAAAAATACAAATGTGAAGTATAAATGTCCTGGTATCTACTGTTCAAAAGATATGGCCAAAGTAAAAGTTTGAAATTTTTGTGTAAAAGCGGTTCAAACTCCAAGGTCAATGTCAAAAGGTCAAATTTGGTGATACCCAAAGAAAGGTCTTATCACAAGGAATACACGTGAAATATGAAAATCATAGTTCCACTAAATCAAAAGTTATGGGCAAGGTTAAAGTTTTTGCAGACAAACAGATAGACAGACATACAGATGGACGGTCACGACAAAAACTATATAACCCCGAAGCTTCGTTTACAGGGGCATAATAAAAAAGTTACACATTTACAGTTTGATGAAATATGAACAAGAGACTAGGATATAGGTTGACAAAAATCAGTTCAGTACATGTACGGAAAAGTTTTACAAGGGGGAGGTGAGGATTTAATTTCAAACTACCTGAGGATGCTTCCATATCGATATAACAAATGAATTTGTTGTTCATCGGCAGGAATTTTTTTAGCTTGCGGCTCAAGTGAGCTAACACGCAAGGGTACAGCTTAATGCTGGCAAATATTCTATAGTAACTTTTCAAGTACCAGGTAACGCCAAAGAAATGTGTTTGACGTCCTCTCTGATTTAGTTCTCCGAGTACACATCAGTAGATTGAACATCCAAGACCTAATCATTCACCCATGTATTGGTACAGACATTGTCGCAAACCACAGCCAAAATATACGATCCTCTCCATTCTGCCCATAGTTGAACAAGAGTTTTTTTTGTAGCTCATTAAAATATTGATCAATGCGAGTAGAGCATAATCGGAAAATGAACTTTGACACTATCTTTCAGAATACCTAATCGCAGCTTATGAAATATTTTTTGTTTACTAATGATGTCAATTGTTGATTTCCACTGCAATGGAAACAAATATTGTCATTGGCTGAACATGACGTCACAGCATAGAAGCGTAAATATTCGAGATTACGACACTTTTTGCGATCATGCAGCCATGGATAGGAGAGCTATAGTCGGATTCCAGACCATGGCTTGACACCATGGAGTACAGAAGAGCTAATAAACTACAGTAGGTTTTCACTTTTTTATTGTAACAAAGGTACAAAATAAGCAACATTTAATGCACAAAAAAACACGGAAAACAGTAATCGTCAAAGAAAATTTCTTTTTTTCCAGCTTTTTAAAATCTATCATGTACACATATCCAAAAACAAACACGCATAAAAAATGACAGCAAATATCTTATGTTCAAAAGGCACAAATAGAAATTTTCATTCAAATTGTCAATACTTTACAATTTGGAAATACAACAACTCATATTTTTTTTCCCCACAGAGTCACTATGCCGCAGAATTATTCTGTTAAACACCCAATTTTATGTTAACGCCCCCAAAATCTACCTGATTCAAGATCAATAATTTACCGCCTGTCAATCATTAAAAAAACAATAGCTTCTGATTTGATTGACAGGTCAGCTACCTGTGCTTCTTGATAATCTGAGTTTGCATGTTTTGAGAACAATTACCTGGTCACGCGCCAAACGCTTTCATGTACCCGCATTGTATACACGCGGGTTAGAATATGTTTGAATTTTATTTAAAAAAATAATTGAAAGTAGATTATTAAAACATTGACATAATAAAATATTTATTTTCTATCTTCACTGCTGTTTGTTTCTTGTAAGTGTTATATCGTCCACGTTATCTGTAGAAAAAAAGACCGCGTCCACAGAAACTGGCTCTATTTGCCGTAATTAGAAGTCCATCGATTTAAATTATTTTTTAAGAAATGGGATATAAGAAAAATATTCAGCACTAATAAACGGCATAGCAAAGTTTTTAAAAGATGTTTTATTTTGTACTATGGCTATACAATCCGCACGATGTTGTACAGAAATTGATGTCAGAATTAATGCTCGAATTTCCTCTGGCGTCTGTATATATACGTAATGAAAATGTGAAGATAGTTAATAGTGATCGATTCTGAAAAGAAATCTTTCTAACAATAAAATTTTGTAAACACACGAAGAATAAAAAATATGGAGTATTTTGGACAACATTATTGGCCATAAAAAAACATTCCGATCGTGGTAAATGCATGTTCGCATGCACGACGAATAGGTGGATTCATAATTTTCATAATTTTTTTTATTTCAATATTCAGACTTTTTTAATCAAGCGATTTCTTTTATTGAAGATTAAAATAGATAATTGTTATTGATTTGTAGTTTTTACTCGTGATTTTTTCTTTTATGTGAGAAAAACATTTTCTAAAACGATATACATGTATCTTATTATTATTTTTTTTTTGCCTTCAAAACATTACCATGATAACGATGAATGCGTTTAGTTTACAAATAAATTTCATATATTAAAATAATTATTTTACGTAGTTTCACTCAAAACCAGACACAAAACAAATAATGTTGACCCAGATTAAAAAACACAGACTTCCTGTGTAAAAGGCATACCCAGATTTTTGACATCTTGGGTATTGGGGTCTTCAGGTAAATAACACCACTGTTACTAAGACTACTCCCCCTCCTCAGGTAACCGTACGGTAAAAAAATTGGGTCTTTAAAGAAAATAATGTACACTTGTTTTATCATTACTAGATATGTCCCTAATGTTTATAATGCTGCGACTTTTTGAACACATACACAAAGAGAAGCAGTAAATTAATCCCACATAGAAAAAAAAGTTTAGTCTGTGGAAATTGGCAAATCTGATTATTGGTAAAAAATTATTCTATTGTGTATTAGAGGATAGTGATTTATTTTCCTTATCTACTGTTACAGTACTAACTCTTTCAATCTACAGGAAGCAGCATTACAATTTTGAGCAATATTTCATATTTTATGTGTACAAAAATGATGCCAAGACTACCAAGTTTTCATGCTTCTGTTAAGAAACTACTATCAAGTTGAGAGAAAAATCAGTGATCATTGCTAAGTTAAATTTAATGCATTTAAACTTTATGTGTACAAAGATCCTGTGGAAAACCAAATGAAAAACAAAAAAAAATCTTACAATTATGGCAAGTTATTCACAAAAATTTGAATACTGAATTCTTGGTTTATTTGGGCAGGTGGAAAGACGGTAATCTTTTGAAATCTATAAGTACATATACATTTCATCTTCATTTTGAAAATTTTCTTGGATTTCCTCATTCTGATTACAAAAACGACCCACAGTTAACAATTTTATTTTGTTTGTTTTCAGTACTATTGGAATGCACATATAGTAACAAACATACAAATCAGTGCAATGCCATATCATAAGCACTAATGTGAAAAAAAAAATGTAAATCAAGTCGCATACAGTCATGTTTATATACAGGATGATCAGACACACACCACTAGTCTCTGTGAAGTATTGGACGTAGGTCAGTTCCTCCGACCGCGACGCTTGATGGCCGCCGTACACTGCGGACAAAACCATTTCCCTTTCGGGGCTTGAGTGAGACCAACACAACCATAGTGAAACCATTCAATTGGACACTGACAAATAAAAAACCCCCAAAATATTCTGATTAGCTTTTTTCACTGATTCATTATTTTCAAATCCAAGAAATTTATTAACTGACAAGCATATTACAGCCCACAAGAGAACTAAAGCAATAAATATAAATCAGCTTAATGAGAAAAATACAATGACTTAACGCATGAACTATATGAAGGAGTACCTCCTAACATACAGACACATAAACAAAATGGAAATGCTGGCAAAAGAGAAGCAAATCCCACTCACATCGTCGTTATCACACCCCACCATGTCGCCGTATGACACCTGGTTACACAGACAGTATCGGGGTTCATTGGGGTCATTCTGCCAGTCCACAGGCTGACCATTCTCATCCACTATCTGAAGGTCATTGGAGGCATCCTCCACCATAGGAGAGGCCACCTGGACAGACAGGGGGGTCTGGGGGGTGGTGGGCTGTGTGAGGGAGAGGGACGGAAGGGAGGCACCACTCAGCTGATTTTGTGCTTCTCTGATTAAAGTGTTTGCTTTGGAGGTCGCTCTGAAATTAGTAAAAGCATGTAGCAAAAACATTTAATGACAAAGAGCAAGTACATGAATTTTTTGACCAAAAAAAAAAAAAAATTAAATTTATTTTTACATACCTCCTTAATTTTACAACAAAGGCAATTTGGCAACTTTAATCATTTACAACTGTCAACCAAGTAGTTAAATGAAGCAATGCTCTATTTTATAAATTCCTCTAAATTCTTATGCCTCCTATGAACTCTAGCTACATTGTAAGTCTTATTTTCCTTAATTCTTAGTGTTGACCAAAGACTAACTTTTTGGATCTTGGGACCTTCTGCGTGATTTCTGACACTGGGTTGGGAGTAGAGGGCTGAGAACTATATGTGTACTCCTTGGCAATACTGGGGATTTCCTTGGACAGGTCCTTTGCCATGGCGACATAACTGGCCTTCATACTCGGAGTTCTCCGCCCCTGCTGACCCATCTGTAAAGACATCACGGAGTCAAACCATTGTCAACTCTAATTTACCTGATGTATATTGTTCAAAGTTTCAAATTAAATAGTGATCTTTCTAAACAAGTTGGTATTTAAATAACATGAAATCCAGATTTGCTGTTCAACATTTGGAAATCAAAATACAAAACTGTATGCTTTTAATATGTTTTTTTTTTTCAAGTTGATGCCCTGCCTTGAAATACAGTGTGTGTCAATGTGCCAACATTGTCTTTCTATTTCATAAGATATATACTTTTCTATGTATATTGTTCATTAAACTCTGTAAGAAATAAACATAAACTTAGCAAGAATCCTCTATCATGATGACATAAGTGTTAAACAAAATCAAGAAATTTCTCATGATGATCAATCAGGGTAATTTTTTTGTACAATAAAGCATTTCTGTGACCTAGACATGTTGCATCTTACCACTTGTTGTGTTGCTGCTATTGCTTGGGATGCCGCTGCTGCTATGGCTGCATTACTTCCCGCTCCCATGTGACCTAAATAAACAATCAAAATTTAATACGTTCTTTTACAGTATAATCAAACTATTTAAAACATATATTGCTCTTTATCCTAATGACAAACCGTACTCATCACAACATGTGTATAGATAAAATTACCATTATAGCAATATTTCAAAGCCTATACAAGCATAAAACAATACAGTGAAATCACTTCTTTTTGTAGGAGATTCAATTTTGTTATTGTGGAGAAAAAACACAAATTTTATGAACACCACAAAATTTAAAATTTCATATGAATTACTTTTTAACATTCTCCAAGTCCCCACAAACCAATATTTTTTCCTCAAATTAACTTTCAAAATTTGCCCCCACGAAAAAATGAGATATTTCAATAAACACCTTTCCTACCCAGACTGTAGCTGATGGACTGAGGGGTGGAGGTGGAGTTGAACATGGACAGGGCCGGGGAATTTGACCCTGAACTGGACTGCCGGCGACTGTGACCAATCGTCTCTCTTGCTGCTTCGTTAGCGATGGTGGACAGGACTTTTTCCGTGGTCATTCGCTTTTCAGAGTGGTTTGTAACCTGTGACTGTGAATGGAGGAGTTTCCGTTCTAGGGAAAGAAAGAGAAAATACATGAAGATTGTGTAACTTAGGATGTTTAAATTTAGCTTAAAAAAAATTCTATTGAATGTTCATGAAAAATGTTATTTTTTTCTTGTTTAAAAATAAAGTTCAATCATTGACACATAATATAATGAAGTAATTTTGTAATAAAACTCATCTGAATTTACAAGGTTCATGTACATGTAGTTTCAAATTTTCTTATCAGAATGCATTTGTATTTGAGGCTTACTTTCTGCTCTGTTGCTGCCGAGTGATGGAGGCTTATCCAACTCCAGAGATCCTGTCAGGAAATAGAGGGGAAAACAAAATAAAGAAACAGGTCAACGTATTTAATTAGTCTGACTTTAATATCTCATATACAGGGTGTTTCACAATATATGTCACACATCTAAATGGGAATAATCTAAATATTGAGCATGATAACAAAAATACCAAAACACTATAGGAAAGCAAATAGATCTAAAATTATGATATTGCAAAGTATTGGGGAAATTATAATATACCATGAAGTAACTGATGATATAATCAGTGACCTCATAATGTCAGCTTTTCTCAAAATGGAGTACAACTTGCAGCAAAAATTTGTTGTAAACTTAAATTATAAGAACGATATCCTGAATATTGTACAGGGAGTGATGATGAAAAATATTCAGACCACAAATTGTTGTCTAGTTTTCATATATTAAGAATAATAAGAGAGTTTGAACTAAATTTTAATGTTAAGATTAAAGACATTTAAATCCTGCCCCCCCCCCCCCCCAATAGAGAAGAGATGAGAACAATATTAAAGTGAAATCATGAAAGTTAGATCTGAGTTTTGGAAAATGGATTGTAACAATGCCGGTTAGTACATCAAGGTAATTTAGAAATCTTAAATTTGAGTTGTTTGTCTGCATACGAGATTTCAGCATTTAAAGCCAGTTGACTTTCATAGCTGGTTCAAGTTTGCAAGACTGACTGAAAGGAAGAGCGAAAGAAGTGGGCACCAATTAACACATGCCGGTAGTTCTGAAACGACACATTTATTTATATGCAACTTTAAATAAAAAAGATATGAATTTTGAGGGTTCTAAAAAGCCAGATATAAAACAAGAAAAGTCTCAAGTATCCTGTGAAACTTACAAAACAGTGGTTAGAAATTTCCAAGCATTAGTCTCATAAGTTATTTAGGATGTAATGTTGGGAAACAATTGGAGAATAACATTTTAGGATTTGTTGCCATGGTAACTGAAGTGGAGAATGTTGGGTACTTCTGACCCCAAAAAATAATTTTGAATTGATGCTGATTAAAATGATATATAAAATATATATGTAGCTTTAGTTGTCATTTATCCATTTGTCTTTAGATGTGTGACATATATTGTGAAACACCCTGTACAAGTGTACAACGAGGTATCTTATCCGTCAATCATACATTAAAGTAAACCTTGTTACATATCTTCAAAATGATTTCATTATGAGATATCCAAAGATTTGAGATAATGAGGTTGAAAAGGTAAGAACAATTCTTTAGGACTTGCCGAGGTTCGATTAATCTTTAACAACTTACGTTTCTCTAGCACCTCTGTAATTCCAGCATTGTCTGCCTCAAGTTCCATCTTGAATTTAGACAACTCCTGGTCAAGTTTTCGTAAATGTCTGTCAACCTGCAGAGAATAATTCTAAATAGGCAATATTCAACAAAGAAAACAATTAAATTTTAAAATGAATGACAGTCAAATGAACTTTGTAGGATATGTCTTGAATAAATCAGCATTCATTTTGAAATGTCGATTACTTATCATGTAACATCAATAAAAACTTACCAGGTCATATATGTGATTAGCTAGCTGTACTTTCTCATCCGCATCTTCAAGGGTTTTATAATAATCCTATTGAAAAAAAGAACTTTCCCTTCATTTTTTTCTTTCCTTGTTCTTTTCAAAACTGAATTCAACATCAAATGTTAACACAAATACACTGTACAATACACATATTTTTCTTACAAGCCAAGGTGAACATTTTGTGGAATCAATTTCTGTTTTATCCAGTAGAAAATTAGGCAGATATTTTAAATTGCCTATGTATGCTTTTCTGTGAGAAATTTGTGACCAATTTCACAGCGTTAAATGGTTCCATAAGGAAACTAGATCTGTCCAAACAGGACAAAATACCCCCCGCTGGGTTTTTCAAAAGTAAGTTTTTCCATAACAAAGATATGTATTACACATGAATTAAGAAATTTTTCTTCCACTGACCTTAAAGTTCCCCAAATGACCTTGGGTCAAGGTCATGACACACCCTTGGGTCATGGACAATCTTTGTGTAAAATGAGAACCTACCAAGTTTATCCATAGGATTGATTGATTGATTGTATACTGTTTAACGTCCCTCTCCAGAATATTTCACTGATATGGAGACGTCACCATTGCTGGTGAAGGGCTGCAAATTTAGGCCTATGCTCGGCACTCAGGGCCATTGAGCAGGGAGGGATCTTTATCGTGCCACACCTGCTGTGACACGAGGCCTCGGTTTATACGGTCTCATCCGAAGGACCGCCCCATTTAGTCGCCTTTTACGACAAGCAAGGGGGTACTGAGGTTATCCATAGGAAAGATATGGACCGGACACAAATTATGAAATTTTTCTTCCTGTGACTTTGAACTTCCCCAAATGACCTTGGGTCAAGCTCAAACCCTTGGGTCATAGGCAATCTTTGTTTGGAATGAGAACCTACGAAATTTATCCATAAGAAAGATATGGACCAGACACAAATAATGAAATTTTTCTTCCAGTGACCTTGAACTTCCCCAAATGACCTCGGGTCAAGGTCATGACACACCCTTAGGTCATGGGCAATCTTTGTGTGAAATGAAAACCTACCAAGTTTATCCATAAGAAAGATATGGACCAGACACGAATTATGAAATTTTTTCTTCCAGTGACCTTGAACTTCCTCAAATGACCTTGGATCAAGGTCATGACACACCCTTGGGTCTTGGGCAATCTTTGTGTGAAATGAGAACCTGCCAAATTTGTCCATAAGAAAGATATGGACCGGACACAAATAATGAAATGTTTCTTCCAGTGACCTTGAATTTTTCCAAATGACCTTGGGTCAAGGTCATGACCCACCCTTGGGACATGGGCAATCTTTGTGTGGAGTAGTAGATTCTAATGTCCCTTCGTAAAAAGATATGGACCGGACACGTTTGCACAGACAGAAGGACAGCTAGACAGACGGACAAGGTGATTCCTATATACCCCCCCAAACATTGTCTGTGGGGGGTATAAAAAGTACTTATACAGTACATGTATTTTATGCTGATGAAAACCTTGTATAATTTATGTTTTACTAGAGTCTATTCAAATTTGCTTGCAGACTTTTTCTTTTTAAAAAGTACTACTTCATTAAATATAATTACAGTACTCTATAGACATGACATACATTATTTAAAAAACAAGAGGCCCATGGGCCACATCGCTCACCTGAGTAACTTGGGTGATGCAGATCTTTACCAGATTCCCCCTCTTGCTATACCTATCATGCCCAACAACCACCTTCCCTTCTTTATTTTAAAACTTTAGAATCTACACTACCCAAGGATGCTTCCACATAAGTTTCAGCTTTCCTGGCCCAGTGGTTCTTGAGAAGAAGATTTTTAAAGATTTGTTCTCTATTTTTCTATGTAAAACTTGGAATTCCCTACTGTGGCCCCGCCCTACCCCCAGGGGTCATGATTTTAACAATTTAATATCTGCACTACCAAAGGATGCTTCCATATAAACTTCAGCTTTCCTGGCCCAGTGGTTCTTGAGAAGAAGATTTTTTAAATTTGTTCTATATATATAACTCTATGTAAAACTTGGATTCCCTATTGTGGCCCGCCCTACCCCTGGTGGTCATGATTTTAACAATTTTAATATTTGCACTACCCAAGGATGCTTCCACATAAGTTTCAGCTTTCCTGGCCCAGTGGTTCTTGAGAAGAAGATTTCTAAAGATTTGTTCTACATAATTCTATGTAAAACTTGGATTCCCTATTGTGGCCCCGCCCTACCCCCGGGGGTCACTATTTTAACAATTTAATATCTACACTACCAAAGGATGCTTCCACATAAGTTTCAGCTTTCCTGGCCCAGTGGTTCTTGAGAAGAAGATTTTTAAAGAATTTTTCTATATCTTTCTATGTAAAACTTGGATTCCCTATTGTGGCCCCGCCCTACCCCTGGTGGTCATGATTTTAACAATTTAACATATACACTACCCGAGGATGCTTCCACATAAGTTTCAGCTTCCCTGGCCCAGTGGTTCTTGAGAAGAAGATTTTTAAAGATTTGTTCTATATCTTTCTATGTAAAACTTGGATTCCCTATTGTGGCCCCGCCCTATCCCCGGGGGTCAAGATTTTAAGAATTTAATATCTACACTACCCAAGAATGCTTCCACATAAGTTTCAGCTTTCCTGGCCCAGTGGTTCTTGAGAAGAAGATTTTTTAGTGACCCCACCCTATTTTTGTCTTTTCTTAATTATCTCCCCTTGTAAGGGGACTTGGCCCTTCATTTTAACAATTTAAACTCCCCTTCACCCAAGGATGCTTTGTACCAAGTTTGGTTAAAATTGGCCCATTGGTTCTTGAGAAGAAGTCGAAAATGTGAAAAGTTTACAGACGGACAGCTAGGCGGACGGACGACGGACAAAATGTGATCAGAAAAGCTCACTTGAGCCTTCGGCGCAGGTGAGCTAAAAAAAAACCTTGAATACTGTAAATTACTAAATTTTTGAACATTTTTTTTTTTTACAAGATGGTCTTGTGTACCTGTTTAATCAGCTTGAACTGTTCATCCTTTGACTCTACTTTCATGTTTGGCTGTGTGCACTTCTTAAAAAAGTTCTTTACTCTCTCATCAAGATTGTCTAACGCATCTGTAAACATGCACAATAATTTCAGAAACTGTATGCTCATAAATATATTATGTTTCTTACAAAGTTGAGCAAGAATTTGTAAATCAATATTTTTAAGAATATTTCTGCATTCTATATTTTTAGAACATTGCCTAAAATGTTTTATCAATAATTGATAATTTTTTGTCTGAAACAATAAAGTTAACAGCGCTTAATCTACTGTAGAAGTACTTTTTTTCCACGTGGTATTAATTTACGCTATGTTCGCGGTCACAAATTTTCCGCAGAAATTTGTCCAAGCGTACTTAATGTAATTGTAAGGCATAAAGTGATAATCTAGAAAAGCCGCGTAACTTTCTACCCGCAGATTAAACAGAAATTGAGATTCCGCGGAATTATGACCCAGTGGAAAAAAGTACGTCTACAGTATTTCTGAATTTGTACATTTGTTTCATAATGAGTTCTCAGTTATAGGGACACTAACTTTGAACTTGTAGATCCATTTCTCTCATTTCTGTAAGCCTCTCTCTCATCTCCATTGGCAGGTTCTCTATCACTGCAAGAAAAAAATAAAAAGGATGCTGTAAAATACATGTACCATCACAAAGGATGCTGTAAATACATGTACCATCACAAAGGATGTTGTAAATACATGAACCATCACAAAGGATGCTGTAAAATACATGTACAATAACAAAGGATGCTGTAAATACATGTACAATCACAAAGGATGCGATAAATACATGTACCATCTCAAAGGATGCTGTAAAATACATGTACCCTCTCAAAGGATGTTGTAAATACATGAACCATCAGAAAAGATGCTGTAAATACATGTACCATCACAAAGGATGCTGTAAAATACATGTGCCATCAGAAGGATGCTGTAAAATACATACAAGAAACATATTGACGCAAGCGTCAAAAATAGGCCGCAAACCAATTAATTAATTCTTTCATAATACAATTAGAGACTAAATTCTTATATTTATCTGTTAATTAATATGTATCCCAGTGACATTAAACATTTGAAAGCGACATTCCAGGATTTTCTTCAGTACATAATACATGTACATTGCTACATGTACAACATATTTAAAAGCAACTTACTCATAGTCCTCTGCGTCCCCGCACTCAGTTTCATTTGTACAAACGAACTCTGGCGGAAGTTTGATGTTTACCGTATATCCTCGCCTATAAGTCGGTTTTTTGGGAGTCAATCTCTGGTTCAAAACTATGTGTCCGACTTATAGGCGAGCTATCAAAAGAATGGTTTTATATGAGGTTAGTCCAACTGAAATATAACCTTATTAGCTACAACCGACTTATAGGCGGACCGACTTATAGGCGAGTATATACGGTAAGTAGTTTTAACACTTAACCATCAAAACTAACGTTTAAACTTATCTAACTAGAGATAGTTTAACTTTAAATAAAACGTAACAACTATGTGGGGCTCCTCGCTCGCTCAGAGGATGTTGAAACCCTCAAATTCCCTCTAGATCCGCCACTACATTTTTTCTCTATCTTGTTTTGGAGTGAGATGTGGCGGGAAAAGACTTGGCATATTGTAAAACGCGCTTTGTTCTTGTCTGTTGGAGAAAAATCTCCTAATATTCTGTCTGATAATAAACTAAGATTAAGTCATATTTTTAAAAACTTTCCGTATTAAAAGTACATTGTATATTTATATTTACACGTCATTTTAAATTATATATACAACAAATCCTGTTGAAGTAGAGAAAGTAAATTTGTTTATACATGTATATAACGCGGCCCTTGCTTTAGACTATGCCCAACATGTGTGCTTATTTCTCCGCACTTCAGTTACGTCGGAGTTTGTCAATCAGGATTGGATGAAACATTTAACCCATTATTTATAAAATTTTAATTTTATGATTATTGTGCGTTTTTGTTTTACATTTAAAAAATCTTTCTTAATATTCTATTACATGAATGTTAAATATTTTTTATTCAAATTGTTCTAACTCCGCAGAAACGCACGGCGACTAAAAACATTCATATCATATAACCGACCGCCTCCTGGCGGCCGGTAATAACATCCCAAAGGATGCTGTAAAATAGTGTACCATCACAAAGGTTGCTGTAAAATACATGTAACATCACAAAGGATGCTGTAAAATACATGTAACATCACATAGGATGCTGTAAAATACATGTACCACCACAAAGGATGGTGTAAATACAAGAACTATCCCAAAGGATGGTGTAAAATACATGTACCATCACAAAGGATGCTGTAAAATACATGTACCATCACAAAGGATGCTGTAAAATACATGTACCATCTCAAAGGATGCTGTAAATACATGTACCATCACAAAGGATGCTGTATAATATATGTACCATCACAAAGGATGCTGTTAAATACATGTACCATCACTAAGGATGCTGTAAATACATGTATCATACCAAAGGATGCTGTAAAATACATGTACCATCACAAAGGATGCGGTAAAATACATGTACCATCACAAAGGATGCTGTAAAATACATGTACCATCACAAAGGATGCTGTAAATACATGTACCATCACAAAGGATGCTGTAAATACATGTACCATCACAAAGGATGCTGTAAATACATGTACCATCACAAAGGATGCTGTAAAATACATGTACAATCACAAAGGATGCTGTAAAATACATGTACCATCACAAAGGATGCTGTAAATACTAGTGCTGGGTATCGCGACTCAAAAATCGTATCACGATATTTTGCAATATTACATTTTGTATTGCAATACATCACGATATAAATATTTAATAATTTTTTGCTTTTTCGTCAAGGTTAAATGAAAACACAAACTCAAATTACATGTTTTCTCCAGTTGATATTCCAATTGCCTGTTCGTGTTGTGTCGGCACAAGTGGCAAGATAAGTTTTTTGTGGTACAACTTGTTGAATTCAATTAAGTTGTAATATTCAGATTCAGCTTTAACATGAAGGGGTTTCATGTAACAGTTGTTTTCATTTTTGAAAGAGACATTTCTCTGGTTTCTGATCACACTTCACGTTCCTTGCCGCCATATATTATCTTGAAAAGGGCAAATAACTCTTTTTGTAACAATTCATATCATACTGAACCCGATCCGGTATTCACAAAAAAAATACCGCGATATGTATTGTGAAGAACGAAATAGGGATACACCGGTTAACCGGTAATATCGCACAGCACTAGTAAATACAAGTACCATCACAAAGGATGCTGTAAAATACATGTACCATCACAAAGGATGCTGTAAATACATGTACCATCTCAAAGGATGCTGTAAAATACATGTATCATCAGAAAGGATGCTGTAAATACATGTACCATCACCTTTTTACATGATGCCAAGGCATTGATAAGTAATGGATATATGCCGAATACTGTTCTATATGTAAAATTATCAGACTGTTTGAGGCCCGTTAGGGCCGAAAACTGTCTGATAATTTTACATATAGAATAGTATGAGGCATATATCTTACTTAAAACATTGCCATTTAAATATCCAAAAATTACCTGTAGGAGTCCGATAATAACACAATGGGAGTTTAGGCATCAATTGTATTTTACCCGTCTAATAAGTGGACAAAAGAAAAGAGACAGATAAAGAGTGGGTGAACTGTTGTTTCATTTCATTCATTCAATGGCAGTCGTTTAGATAAGCAGGACAGGGGTCCGGTGGGGAAGGATTTCCTTTTTATTTTTGGAACATTTTTATTTATTTTGTGCATTTATAAATTTTTTTGGGGTGAAATTAACACCGTCACCATGGAAAGTAACATGCGAATTTTCATCCTGGAGTTTTAGTTTATAGAATGGAAATTCTCAGCTTTTACAAGTGCAGCCATTTGGAAACAATCCTTATAAAAGAAATAAATTTGCCAATTTTTTCTCAAAAATGGATTTAAATTCGATTATACAAAGTGCTGTATCAAAAACACTTAAAAGATGGGAATTATTAATTTTGAAGATAGTTTAAACTCGATTTTTTCATGGATTTTCTAGTTTGTAGCAACTTAATTTCCTTGCGATTGCTTTCCCTAATTTTTTTCCTTTTTTTTTTGGAGGGGTTGGGGGGGGGGTGGTCGGGGGTAGGTGGAAATATTTAACTTTTTCCACTCTTCTTTTTTGATTTTAAATACCGTCCGATTTTGTTATCATTGCCGTCTGATAATATATTATCAGACTGGTAATTATTATTATCGGACGGCTACAGGTAAATTTTTAGACTGCAAGAACAAAGGCATGACGTCACAGCAATGTTTTAAGTATCTTCTTATTTACAGTAAGTAACAAAAAATATGTCTACTTTAAAATCGATTGGAATTTTCGTCATGCCCAAAGAGGTCAAAAGGCAAGGAGGTGATCAAATGCAAGTGATGATTCATTTGTCAGTGATAGGACCATTTAAATGTCAATAGCATCATTTTAATGACAGTTTAGTTGTAGAAGAAGTATTCTTTCAAATTCCTTCATTGATTTCTCGCATCTCAGGTTTAGTCAAATACTTGAGATTTTTTTTTTTTTTTACAAAACCATTTTTGTGAAATACTGCATACCGTAAATCTGGAAATTTTTACTGTAGATAAATTTTTAGCAAATTTGCATATGTACCGGTAATGCATTCGCAAAATATTTTTCTTAAAAACAAATCAACATGTAAAAATTTTTTTTTTCTGAAAGTTGGTGTCTATTTTTAACTCAGTGAATAAGCGTCGGTAAGCACTGCTCATTTTTAAAAAGAAACCTGTTTATACTACTGTAACTACAAGCTAATTACCAGTGTGTATAAATTGCCCTCATTATATGCATTATCGTTGGATGGTTTGACAAGCACTGAGACACTGTGTCCCTTTTTAATTATTTTGCCAAGAAACAGAGAGACCAGTTATGTTAGCCAACCATTTATAAACACGGGTGATAACTCGAGCTCAGTGCTTTTACTAGAGAGTTCCAAATGTAAACACGGCGTGTAAATTTTAGGTGAGAAAAAACCAAACGTTGAGAAAATGAGTTATATTTTTGTCTTTATTTAATGGATTATATTTTAGTTAAAAGGCATACACAATCTCTAAAAAGTTTGTTATAATTAATTTAGAAGTTATTTTCAAGGCAAATCCTTTTCATTTGTATTTTTATCCTCAAAATTGTTTCGGAGCGAATCTGCAATTTCTTACCACGTTGTGAGTATATTGCTGGTATTTTAACTGTGCATGCTAAATTGAAACATACACTGATATGAAAATCTTAAGTGGTTTTCATTTTTAGCACCAGTGACAATTCGCAAAATTTTGAAGCGTAAAAATTAATCAATAGCTTTTAAACCCAAAGTCGCAAAAATAAATCGATGTAAAAATTTCCAGATTTACCTCTGCCCCTAGCCTGGCTGAGGCCAAAAAAAAAAATATGTGTGTTTCCTGTAACATGTCCCTCAAAATTAGGGTAGGTAGGTAGGCAATAACTTTTTTTTTTAAATATTTACTTTTTATTTTAACTGAACATTATATTTGACTGTTTTTTAGGTAAACTGTATATGATATTAAATATTAACAAGTAGTATTTTGTTTTCTAGAGGTAGGTAGCAGAACCAATTGCAAGAAATTGATTTACAGAAAAAGATATTTGAATTTTAATCACAATTTAATAATGAAATTTTGTCACATTTAACAAAAAAGTAAAATAAAGAATTCAAGATTGTTTTTCAGGCCTACTTCTACCTCGACCTCATTATCATTACATGTAAAGACATAGTTAATATCCATTTCTTTCACGGCCAATAATGTCAGAGTTAAACCGCCGTTGTTAGCTTCAAAATTATGACTATCTCCAAATAATTTTCCCACAGTCCAGTGCCAAAGAAAGTTATATATTGCAGTAATTTTGTATGAGTGTGGACATTTCTTGAGCTTAAACCCAATGACAACATGTGGTGGACTTGGAGTTGAGTGATGCACATATAAAATAAGTGATGCAATACATCTGGGGCCACAATTTGACACACTAGCTATATTCCTGGAGTGTTTGCCTAATGGCTGCCCCTAACAGCAATTTAAATGAATTGGAGTGCATTTTAAAACTGAACTAATCATGCTAATAGGGGTCAAACAATTCTTTTATGCTATGTATTATATATCATTGGATTCATAATGAATTAAATTTTTCTCATCTATTTACAGAATTTTTATTGTAATTTTCTATAAATAAATAATTCAGGTGAAAGCAGGTGTAAATCGCAAAATAGATATTTTAAACAAATATGCCAAAATTGTCTTTAAAAACTATGAAATTTATGTGTGATGTTATAATTAATGATTAAATTGTTATTTATTATCCATTTTATAAGTTTGATTACTCAGAAATCAATAATTGTACTGATACTACAATGTCAATCTCGCCAACAAATTTTCAAACTTGTGTGATAAAACTAGATTTCTAAATGTTTTTGATTATTTTAATGATCAAATTCTATTAAAATAATTATTTTCTACACCTTTACATTTATAACTATGCGTAAAATGGAAGATATCTTCTGAATTTCTGAGAAACAGGTAACGAAATCGGCACTGCGCAGTCCCGAACTTCACAAAATTTTCGGATCTTATATTGAAGTATATTACACGTGTAGATCATTATAATTATCAAACCTTTCAAGGAATATGTAGTTGATAGCTTGGATTTCATGTAATGCTTTACTGGATGAGAAAATATTGCGTATTGACTGAGTTATATGCTCAAAAAACATCGTAAGTAACAGTCCGTCATTTTGAATTTTGGTGGGACTTTCCGAGATTCTTATGTTTTTTTTAAACAAGTAAATCATGTGATTTCCAACTGTAGTATGATGCAATCATCTATTGTTAATCTGCAGGTGGCCACCTGTGCTCTGATAATTTAAAAACAAGCGGTAATTTCAAGTCAAATCAACAATGAAAATATACACACGTGTCAACATCGATTTGGTCAAAGGTCTCATTAAAGGTTGGATGCTAAGTGTCAAAAGTCGTCATAAAAGGGTAAAGGAGGGAACGATCTAAGGGGAAAAGAGCTATTATCTACGCATGTATAATCTTAAAATGCTTGAAAAGACGTTTTTATTTATCTGTTACAAGTGCCCTTTTAACTGCGCGCGTTTTGAAGACTGTAGTTTTAGAACAAATTACGGTACGTAATCCGGATTTGCAATAAAAAGTGCTAGGGTCGGCGCATAAAATTAGGGTTGGTCGGGTTACCGGAAACACAGGTATTTTTTTTTTTGGCCTGATCTCGAGCCCTTTACTTTGAAATAAAGGGAAAACACTGACTGCTAGATAAAGCAACTTCGGGTAGGTACATAAAGCTATCTAGATAAATCAAGCTAAGTAGCTAAATCTAGTGATTGTGCCAGACCTGATACATTCATGAATATAATGATTGCATGCATGTTAAATAATTTTAAAATGTATAAATTGGATCTAAACCGAGTTATTCAAACAAAACTGTTTACTCATACATAATCTTTTTCATCTCTCACATAATTTTAATTGAATAAAATTATACTTACTCTCTAAATAATCTTCTAAGTACAACATGATTCTCTTTTCAGTGTTTCCCTGGCCTTGCTTGCTTGTTTTTGTCTACTTTCACTTTCAAGTCATGCGCCAATATTTATGTAACGAGAGTAACGATTGGCCAATGCAGGATTTCTAAAAAATACAAATTTAAAGAATTTTCACTAATATCACATAAAATCTAATGAAAGATATTTAAAATGACTTGTTTAAAGCATTGTTTTCACGGAAAGAGTCCCAAATACCCATTTTACAGAAGCTGTAATGTATTATCATTTTAGCCAATGGACGCCAACCTAACACTACAAAAGTGGAAATTATCGATCCCGATGATTAAAAAAAATATTATTCACATTTTCTTTTCGATGTAAACAAAAAAGAAATATGAAAACAACGTCAAGGGATGAATTCATTACTACTATAACATGAATTTCTCAAAATACTCTATTCGAGTAGTTTCCACAACCAAACGATTATATTTCGGGCTCGACATTCAGTGTTATCATCTGCTTCTGGAATAAAAGTTCACACAGTCTGACATCTCCAGAGTTTTGGACTTAAAAGTTAATTTCATAAAATGCAAAAGTTTACAATGCTGTCATGGAAACTTTTTCCCAAGAGAATGTCAAATGCAATGAAAGGAATTGCGTGTCAGTGCAGGTCTTATTCGCAGAACGAGGTACTCTGTTCCATTATAAAGTGTTGGGTATTGTTAATATGCGGATCCAACCGGATTCAAAAGCATTTTGTTTAGAAGAGAATATAGAATAGAATATATTCATTATTCCAAAATTAGGACCTCTTTGATTATATTACATACATGATATATAACATGCAAGTAAAATGATTACAAAATGTGTAAAGTGTGTTTTATGAATCAATGCACAAAAAAATGCATCAATAATAAAGGTTTGTAATTGTATTTCTGTGCTAATAGGATGACTTTTTCTTGTTGGTCATATTATATCACCGCGCAGTATATGTTTGATGTGGTAGAGGTATTGCCCCTGGATTAACTCGGCATCAGACATGTAATCCATTTGGATACTGTTGATCACTAAATTTTCGCGACACCTTATTTTCACGAGATAGTCATTGTCTCATTATTAGTTAGACATAATTTTCACGAATCATGTTTTTCTTCTTTATAATTGTAAGGAATACTTTTAAACGCGAGAATGGAATTTTTGCGAGCTCATTGTCTCGCTTAATTACGCGAAAATAAAGTTCTCGCGAATAAAACGTGATTTACAGTATTTACTGTCTAAAATGCCCTCAAACCTATTTTGTGCATTTTATCAATAACTTTAAGAACAACAGATGCAGCCATGATGAATATTAATATTTTAAATTGTGACAATGACTTTAAGTCACAACTATATAATATATAGAACAACTTGGAGACAAAACTTAGGACTTGTGACTTACGACCAAATTTCATTGTAACTCAAAAGTCTCAAATATTTGTAAAATGGATGTAGTAAGTTTGGTTTTACGGCCAAATCTATGACTTACAAACTTTTGTAAAACGGAGGCCAGCATATTAAGAGAGGCTGAGATCTTAAACTTCCACATGAATGTGTACATATTCATTGACATACACGTAAACTTTTTTTTCTAACTTACCTGCTTAGCACGGTGTGTACCAAGAAGTGTAAATTGTGATCAGCGTCTCTGTTTCGACTTTTCAGTAGTCTTGTGACATCAGTTTGTCTTTAGTTTGTAAAGAAAGCAACATTCAAACTTTGATATTTTTAACTCAGATCTTGATGCTTGTTTAATTGTATTTTCTATATCTATGAATTATCTTATCTTTAGCCAAAGAAATATGCACAAGTTAATGAAAGTATTATTTTTTTTTTATTTTAAAGTCCTTGAAGAAAACATGTCTTTATGACTACCATGTCAAAAATGGTGGTAAAATGGTGCCATTTGCTGGATGGAGCATGCCTGTGCAGTATACAGATGGAATCTCTGAGTCTCATATCCATGTGCGATCAGCAGCCGGCCTGTTTGATGTCTCTCACATGCTACAGACAAAGGTTACTGGGAAAGACAGTGTGCCATTTATTGAGAGTCTAATAGTGGGGGATATTGAAGGACTCAAAGACAACCAGGGGACCCTCTCTGTTTTTACTAATGAGAAAGGAGGAATTCTTGATGATCTGATTGTGTCAAAAACAGAGGAGGGATACCTGTATGTTGTGTCCAATGCTGGCTGTGCTGACAAAGACTATAAAAATATGCAGGTATACTTGGTTTGCAAATGTTTGCTGTAATTTTCTTCATAGCCAATAAATCTTAAATCGTAAATTAAGAAAGTAGATGATTCCACATTTTTCTACATTAGTAACACTTAAACTTGTGTAATCCAGATGCTGTCTATTCTGAAATCTTGCCTTAATTATTATATGTAACTTTTAAGTCTTTTTCAGTTATTGAAAATTTTCTTTAATTTGCAATGTTTACTAAATCTACCAATATCTTTAAGGTCAGTGGTATCTGGATACTATAATGTATTACATTTGGCTGTATATTCCTTTTAGCGCCCTTGGAACTTTTAATTCAAGTACAAAGTTAACACTAAATGTCTCGAACATATACCGGTACTCATGAATAAGAACATTAAGAAATGCGCCACATCAAATATACGCTAACTTGTTCAAAAATCTTTATCTGCCAAATACATATATTGTACAAGCCAAATATTCTGTGAAATCACTAATTTTCGTTGGGTTTAATTTTCATTGTTTTCGAGACATTGAGAGACCCATGAATTTATGACCACTACGAAATGTACAATTTCATATGCATTAGTACGTACTGAACATTCTCCATTGCAACCACGAAATCAAATCCCACAAATCAATAATTTTTCTCAAACCTTGAAAATTTGACCCCACGAAAATACGAGTATGTGATTTTACAGTAATACATTAACAGAAAGTCAATATTTATTTTTTGTATTTTTAAAATATGATGCATTTATAGATTCAAGCTGAGAACTGTAGGAGGAAGGGAATGGAGGTCAATGTAGAGATGATCTGTAATGGACTCCTGGCCCTACAAGGTGATGACAGGATATTGCTACAATTATTGCTTGTTCAGTTTGAAAATCACTGAGAGACAATGTAAGCATGAAAATAATTTTGGCAATGTTACAAAATTGACTGGCAATGCATCTTCCCAATCTTATTATGCCCCCAGTCGAAGATGGGAGGGCATATTGCTTTGCTGCTGTATGTCTGTCTGTCAGTTCACCATCAATTTCAGTTCATTTCCTTTGCAGGGGTTGCACATATTGAAATGAAATCTTGTTATACAGATTTATCATTAGAATATCTAGGTCAAGTTCTATTTTGGGTACGACAGCGTTATGCCATTTGGACTTAGAAAAATTCCAATTATTTGCAGTTTCCGTTCATTTTCTCCACAGAGGTTGTGCACATATTGAAATGAAATTTAGTATACAGATTTATCACAAAATATATCTAGGTCAAGTTCTGATTTGGGTATGATTGAGCCATTCTTGACAGAGTTACATCCCTTGGACTTAGAAAAATTCCAATTATTGGGGGGGGGGGCATAAGTGCTTTACAAACATCTCTTGTTTTATTTCTTCATTCACTTCCCTGCAGTAGGAAATAACATCTAGTTTTGTCAGATAAATTGATTGAACGTCTGAGTTTAGGTCCATCAATGGCTCAGGTGCTACAGGAGGGAGTTGACTTTGACCTAAATACTCTACCCTTCATGACAAACAAGATGACCTCAGTGTTTGGTATTCCCGATTGCCGAGTGACGAGGTGTGGTTATACAGGGGAGGATGGAGTTGAGGTAAGGGTGATCATATACTGTATACTGTAAACCAACTTTTATTCGCGTGCGAGAAATTTTCGCGAGGTTGGCGAGGGCCTCGTCATCGCGAATATTTCTCACCGCGAACGGGTCCTTAAAGTCTCTTTTTCTATTTAAACCAGTCCCAAAAACGTATTGATCGCAAAAATTAATTGTTGCGAACTAGTTTACTCCCGGTAAATCGCGAAATAAAGTCGTCGCGAATAAAAGTTGGTTTACAGTACAGGGAAAATTTCGCTTCCATTTTATTTTGCCCTAACCTAACCTTGATTGGGCGAATTTAAAGGGGCAAATTCAAAGAATGCAGTACAATTTCTTAAACAAAACTATGACTGGGCGAATTTAAAATGGGGCAAAATTGTTTGTAAGTTTGAAAGGGCGAAAATAAAGTGGGACGAAAATACCCTGTATACAGTACTGTAAACCAACTGTTATTAGAGTGCAAGATATATCCACAAGTTTCACAACCTACTTTGCCTCGCGAATAGTAATCAACACAAACTATTTATGATTTGTATTTGTAGAGAATATTTCTTTAATAGGTATATGAAGATTAATCGTGCAGATTGATTTCTAACTGATGAATCACCAATAAAAGATGACACAAATAATAGTTGTAGTACTAGTATTACAAAGATGCTTAATGAAATGGAAACTTGATCTCTCATTGGCACCATATCTATTCATCTGGTTGTATTAGAAATCTCTTTGTTGTATTGTAAATAAAATGCTTTCTGTTGTCCTTATGTGAGATATTTTTGTATAGATATCAGTGAGTCCTGACCGGGCAGAGGAGTTGGTGAACACTCTGACTGGGTCCTCTAAGGACAAGGTCATGCTGATCGGACTCGGGGCTCGAGACACTCTACGTCTAGAGGCCGGACTCTGTCTGTACGGGAGTGACATAGACGAAACGACTACACCCGTGGAGGCTTCCTTAACATGGACAATAGGTGAAAATCCATCCCTGTATTTTATTGTTCACCTGTGGTACTAAATGGAAATATATGAGTGGGGTAATTTTTCATTACAGAGATTGCTAAACCTCTTTCATTTGTATTGCTATCCCTTATGTACCAAGTACCAAGAACAGCAAAGCAATTTTGTCCTATTTATACAGGGGTATCCTCAGTGAAGATTCAACTTGCCTCATTTCATGACCTCAGGGGTAGGAGATCTAACTTACCCGGTATAAGAATAAATATTTTAAAATCTTCTTAACCCATGATGAGTAGTCAAAGAAAAATATGAAAGCATCTACAGTGTAGATTCAAGATTTTTCACTCCCCCCCCCCTCCTTTTAGGAGAGGGAGCTAGTTCGAGACACCTTATATTTAAACTTCTCAATACTAAAGTGTTTTTTTCCAATAAACAGGTATTTCAACTGCCTCTGTTTTAAATTCTTTATGTTGCCTCCAAAAGCTGAATGAGACAAACACCCTAAAGTAAAATACTTCTTATTTCTTTTTAAAGATGACTAATGAAACGTTATTTCCTATAGTCAAACATGTAATAACTGCAAGTGGAATACCAGTAGGCAGCATGCTTACATGTATATCAAGGAATTGACACTTATAGTGAAGTGATATTCATTCCCATTACTTTAAAATATATTGTAAACTTATTGGACATAATGAATAAGCTTACACCAAAGCAAATTCATCTGCCCCGGGCACTTTGTTACAAGCACCTTTTACTGTATAATTATGGAAATTTATACAATTTGTTTTTTGATTTAGGAAAAAGACGACGACAAGAGGCCAATTTTCCTGGAGCTTCGATTATTTTAAGACAAATTAAGGAAAAACCCGAGAGACGGAGAGTTGGTTTTCTCTCCTCAGGAGCACCTGCTAGAGGTTGTCACATTGTGTATTCATTTCATTTAAAAATAATAAAATGCTTTCCTTTGTTGTTAGTATGGGCTTTAATGTCGCAGCTGTTGCAGAACTAAAAACGTAACCCACGGAAGTGAATTATGTATTTTTTATACCCCCGCTCCGAAGGAGAGGGGGGTATACTGTTTTACCCTTGTGTGTCTAGCTGTCCGTCTAGCTGTCTGTCTGTGTGTCCGTGTGTCTGTCCGTAACAAATTTCTGTCGCAGTTTTCTCAGCAACTACTCATCGCAGATGCTTGAAATTTTTACACAGTCTTCTCTGAGACATGCCATATGGTGGGATACATTTTTCTTCAAAACTAATGTCAACTTCCTGTTTGTCTGTGCGTCTGTCCGTTTCATACATAACAAATTTTTGTCGCAGTTTTCTCAGCAACTACTCATCGCAGATGATTGAAATTGTAACACAATCTTCTCTGAGGCATGCCATACGATGGGAATAATTTTGATATGAATCTGATGTCAACTTCATATTTTTCTGTGCATCTGCCTATAATTGAACTTGTGTATATTAAAATAATAGTGTTTATTTACATCAGAGTGGGGGTATTACTAGTGAGCATTGGCTCACAGATATCTTGTTTTTTCTGCAATAGCTGGGACATTTATTCCCAAACTTACAACCAAAGAAAGACATTTTATTGTTTATATTTACATCTGTATAAAAAAACATTCAAAGTAAAATTTAATATATTAAATATTGTATTATAGATGAATATGTAAATATATGCATAACTGATATAACAGCCATTGTTCAAGAAATCTACGCATGTGGCTTGCTTAGTGTGGTTTATGCACTGATAAATGGGAATGGTTTTCATAAGAATTAAAGGAAAAATATTCAATGGATGTAAATATAAGCTTATAAGTTATCACATTGTGTATTCATATGATTCATATTTATATTCTAAATACATATAAGTTACCACATTGTGTATTCATACATGTATTTTACGCTGATCAATTTGTGCAAGTTGTCACATGTGTATTCATATTAAAAGCTGGCCAATTCATATAATTTCTAACATTGTGTATTCATATTATATGTTGATAAACATTTTCAAATAGTTTTAGTCAGTCTGTACCAATTCAACAGAAATATTGCTTTCTTGCAGGACACACCAAAGTTTATGATGAATCAGGTTCAGAATTGATTGGTGAGTTGACTAGCGGATGTCCATCTCCGTCACTGAAACAAAATGTCTCCATGGGTTACATAAAAAACTCTCATGTCAAAAATGGAACCAAGGTCAAGTTTGAGGTCAGGAAGAAAATGCTGGATGCTGTCGTGTCAAAAATGCCATTTGTTCCTTCTAACTACTTTTCTCCAAAATAAACTGATGTTTTGTTTGTAGTGGACTATTAATAAATTTGTTTATGGGAGTTTGTGTATGATTAAACTACATGTATGGATTAAGCTTTAAGAATGTTATTGCAAATGTTGATTGAAATGGGGTATGAAAAATTGATGTATTTTTGAAAGGAAAGAAAAGAAGAGTAAATTTTTTAAGAATCTCATGAAAATTCTATAATTTTAGAAAATTGTATTTTGGATTACAAACATACTATTCTGGTATACTATTCTGTGCCATGTTTTCTTTCAATAGTGAATCTCTTGAGAATACATCTCAGAAATTGTGTGCCATTCACGAGATATCTTATTGCCAGTAACGTAAGTCTTTTGATAGGAAGAGTACCAGGTCACTATTTTGACGGTCTCTACTTTAAAGCAAATACATTACATATGTATACTTAGAATTTATATTATTTACACAAATACCTCCACCTTGATTTTTTTTTTAAAAAAGATGTCTTTCAGTTGACACTCAGTATAAAGTATGAATTCAGAAATCTCTTTTCACAGTAAATCTGTAAAGATTAGCTTTTTTGTAAACCAGTATTTTTTATTGTGTTTTTAATATGGTATATGATTAATCAGTTTGTATATTAATTAAGTCATGCCCATATTGTGGTGCAATAAAATATGAAAAATGTGAATCATTTTACTTTCTTTACTTACAGAAATTTTAGGATTGTAAATGAACTTGGACACAAACTTACTGAATTTAGGATACCTTAGAAATTTCTCTTTTTCATTAAACTTTGTTCTTTATTTGGAAATCAAATCCAAAATGTTAAAAAATGAGAGCTTCAATAAGTAATTCTGAAAACTATTCTTTATATTAAGTAGACTATTCTGGGCTCTGTGTTTGAATTGAAAGTATTATAACTAATGCATTTATAGTACAGTAGAACACGGTTATAGCAAACACGTTTTTAATGAATTGATTATTCACACTCTCAGCAAAGTGATTTTCAATCCCTGTGGTTTTAAAACGTACGTATTGCAATCTTAAAGAATATAACTCACAACATAGACATGTATAAGAATCAAAATTGCATGTCCCTGGCACTAGTGTATAAGCATGTTTTACTGTATTCCATATATTAAGCCAAAGTTTTAGCAAAGATTCTCCAAGATCATTAAAAAAATTAAAAACTGTAAACATTTTATTTGCTGTTTACGATATTTTGCAGAAATTGATTTTCAATTATGATGTATTTTAGAATTTTCAGGTCAGTTGAGATTTTTTTTAATATGATCTGATGATTGCCCCGTCCTCTCAAAAACGAAACTGTGTTCCTCTCTCAGGCCATGTTTCAAACTTTCTGTTCCTTCCTGTTAAAGTATTTATTCTGCAGGCCCCTAGAAGCACTACCCTGCACTTACACAGTCACTTGGTACAATGCCTATACTGCCATGCACTAGTTAAATGTGACCCTTGGTAAAATGCTGACTGTCATATGCTCTAATTACATGTGACCCTTGGTACAATGGCTACTGCCATTCACTACTTATAAGGTACCCTTGGAAAAATGTTTATTGCATTTCACTAGTGGCGATTGACCCTTGGTACACTGGCTTATTTCTTAATTATTTACCAAAGCCTAGGGTACATTTATTTATGCAAGTATCTGAATGAGCAATCTTTCTTCCTTTTAAAATCCTTTTCTAAGCCTTAGAAAACATCAGTAGGGCTTAAAACAAGCAAGTAAAGTTATGTGTATTTTCAACTGAGGGAAAAAAACATATTTCTGTGATTTATTGACATAAAAATGTGAACAAAGATGACAAATACTTAAAGTATTAGACAATAACAGCACTATAACCGTAAGATGCAGAAACATACATTCACATACATATACACGACCAGTAACATTTATATGTGGACAATAAGACATAAACAAAACAAAGCAACATACATATAATGCTGGATTTTACAATCTCCTTTTAAAAGGTAGGCATATACTAGGCATTTACATGTATCGGTTAAATTCAAACCTAAGACAGTTGAATAATTTCAGAATACTAGGTACTGGTACTACCGGGTAGTAACTTGTTCTTTGGATCAATACAAGAAAAGTGAAATGAGACAGTATAATATCTTAATTCAGAAACAAGAACCACTCACTGATTGATATGAAGAGAAATTGTTTCAGTTTTTTTCAGGAAAAGTTTAATGCTTGCCAACAAATCTGGTGCACATGGCAAGTGTTAAAATTAAATCATTCAAAAATATTTCAGTGTATGCAAAATTTTACAGTTTATAGATCGTGTACTAATTATTAGTACCGTACATTATGCAAGCATAATCATGAATTCACATTCACTGTCTTTTCATTCACTACATGTACAGTGTACGTGAAATAATTACATGGAAATTAAACATTTTTGCACTGTATATGTAGATGACCCCATCATCCCCTAAATATGAATCCTATTACAATAAGAAATCCATCCAGTACCTTATATGTAAAGAATAAGATAGAAAACTGCATCCAAACTAAAACACTTTTAAATACTAATCATTTGACTCCATCAAATGTTCAACACACTGGCAAGAACAAGTAAATGCAAGTGCATTACTGTCCTGAGGTAAAATGAATTCCCTGATCATTTTGATAAACTTCATGATCTCTTCTGTGGTAAATCCAAAACAAATACACCTCAGCATCATAAACAGTTCAGCATAAAATTACATGTTCTATGTCATGAAATAACACATTTGCAAGTCAAAAAAAAGCACTTGTAACATTAATAAATGAATTGAGCAGAATGGTGGAATTTTGTGTGAAAAGAATCTTAAAAACCACAAGATGTTACTACCGTCCATTGCTTATTAATGTACATATTAAATAACAAATTCTGTATAAAAACCATTGAAAAATCAGACACCGAGAATTGATCACATGATCTACATGTATAAGAGAAGGAATAAAAAGAAATCACATGACCAAGTTTTAACCAATCACAGGCTTTTTGTGTGCCCTCATTAGTTTCTGTTTCCTGCTCCAGTCCGTTAGTCTCTGGGTTTTTCTCCGGGGCAACATAAGCTGATTACAGGCTGTGACGATCTTGTGTTCATTTTTACGGAGATACATCCTGGCATCTTTCTGCATCTGTTTAATTTTCTCCGGTTTGATTTCATTGAGCATGAGGTTATCTGACATGTAGGGGTTGAATCTGTAGTAGGTGGCTGGGGGCAGTAAATCCTGTAGAGTCATGTGTACACCTGTAAACACAATAGTCATATAGAGACCTTGTGTTTGTTTTAAAACAGCAGTGCTATCTACGCCTTGTTATGTGTACCAGACATGTTTCTTACCTCATTGACACTCTTTATTCATGACTTGTCAGTTTGAAGTTTATCCTCAATGTCTCTATCAGTTTGACATTAGTAAACAAAAAATTGTACAACCTGAAGGCAATTTTGAAGATTGCTTTATCTTTTGACATTAATTTTAATCATAGAAAAAAATTATAACCCATAAATTACTAGCTACTCAAGTTGTACTTTTGATCTGCAATTATAACCTGGTTTAGAACAGTTTATGCATTTTATAAGCCTCTTTGTATAAGGCCATAATAAATAAATTGCTAGATTCTCATCCGAATTTTTTTAAAAATCGAGGCGGGCGGCTTTTATTTTATATTTTTTATTTTTTCAATTCTGCAGATTTTTTATTGACCTGGTCAATCGGTGTAATTTTATCTACAATACCCGAATAAAAGTCATAGTAAAGGTTCAATTATCTCTTACTTCATATCATCACCAATCTTTTCAACCAATGACCCTTGTTTAAAATATATACGCATGTATTACAGCAATTGCCATCTTTTCAGCTGTCAAAATCAAGTCGACTTTTGCGGAATTTAAACCGAAAGTAGAATGGTAGACGAATACCGATCCCAATCAGAATTAAGAAGAAGAAAAACAGAAATAAAAAAAATCGAGGCGGGAGTATAAAATTGGGGCAGGCAGGGATGAGAATCTAGGAATATTTTTATTATGGCCTAACTTGGGTAGCTATTAAATCTCCTCCTTAATACTTTTGCTTACTTTCAGTATTTGTTGCGCTGTCTATTATGTTGTCAATCTGTTTCCTTGCCGATGGGAGACTAGACATGAGTTCAATGTTGGGTTCATAGCGACCATTACCAAGGGAGATAACACACTGGATGGGTTCATCTGGCCACAGGAGCTTACACTCGTGAAGAGCCACAGCGGTTGGATTATTGTGCATTATACCTCCATCCTGTTTACAAGAATAAGGAGAACTTGTCATTATCAAGTAGTTATAGTAACTTACACTGGATATGTAATGACAACTGATTAAAAACTTTCATTGTACCTTTTGAACCTTGTAAGTAAAACTGTTGGAAGCAGAATGAGCTAGACTAGTACATAAGTTTTAACGTTTTGAAATGTTCAGAGGTAAAAGAAGAATTTCACATAATTTTATCAGAAAGTAGAAATAATTTTTTTTGGTGCATGTTTATCCAGTTAAAACACAATCATGAAGACTTACAAAATATATATAATAGGGATGGCAATTCGTAACTGGTTAATCGATTAATCGGTCGAAAAGATGCTAATCAGTTAGAAAATCTGTAATGGGTTAGTCAAAAAAAAAAAAGTAAATTCCAACGCAATTTCATTAAAGTTCCTTCTTCTTCTTTAGAAAGGAAAACCTCTGTATAGATGTTTATTTAGTTTTTTTTTTACACATCTTATAATTAAGAATATTTGGAGGTAATTATAGCTCTCCAGATTGAGATCGCAGGGGTAATTGTTCCATTCGTAAAGTGTTAATTACTGTTTTTAAAACATTATGCCGTTACCCAGATAGTCCTGTGATTTTTAATGATATTTTAATTATAGTATGTCTATATTTTGCGGTGTTATCTATTAAATTAATATGTAACTTATTAGAATGAACGTTATAAATTGTAAATAAAGTGAGAGTTCAGACATACTTTTGACTATGGTGACAATGCAGAATTAACTGCTTTAACATCTGCGTTGGAAAAATTATCCTTATCTGATTTTTCAAGCAAAATTCATGGTTTTCTTAATTTTTTCTTGTCTATTGAAATTAAAATAAAATATACTCTTATGAACATAAAATTCCTCGATCAAAATATAAACAGATTTTAACTTCTAATGTCTTTTTAGCCTTCTTGTGTATATGAAAAGAAAATGTAAAAATGTATATCTTGATATGACTAACCGGTTAATTGGTCGAAATGTTTTGCAGTTAACCGATTAGCAATTCTGCAATTGATTGCTATCCCTAATATGTAACATACATATATATCCTAACTAAAGCACATAGTACTTGCATTCTCACCTGATGAATGTATTCATCCAGAATAAAGGGTTTGTAAAATCCCGGGGCAGCAGATGAGGCCCTGATACACTCCCAGACCCTGTGTTTACAGCTGCCAGGGTACATAGAGTACACCCCCGGGGGCAGGTTATAGGTACGAAACATGTAGCTCTGTAGACGGCTGATGTTAGACAGCGTAGATAAAGCAGAGTACTGTAAAAGTCAAGGTTATCAGAAATCAGAGAAACACAATTAAACAATAAGACTTTTTTTATGTAAATGCAACAAATTTTAACCTTAAAAGCAAGAGACAAACTTTGAATAATTATAAGACATTACATAGATAATATCAAATCTACCAAGGTAATGGAACATTGTAAAACACTGAAGACACATTATTTTATTAACGTGTAGGATGGGAACTTTGTTTACCTTAGGACACAGAAGATCCTCTGAGAAGTCAGACAGGAACTTTCCTCCCATCTTCTCCCTGTTACAAAATAGATTAAAATGATTAGAAATGCAAGGCAAGGAATAATGTCAAGTTTTGAAGACAAATTTCAGGACACACATTGCTAACATTTTATAATAATCAAATCATCTTCTTATCTGCTGATTATCACTTGGACAAACTCCACTGTAAGCCTTACTTGAGAATTCGTTCCCAGAGTTCTACATCGTAAAAGTAGTGATCTAGGACCAGTTGACTGTAGCCTCGTGTCTTATTCTGTGTAAACATCTGTCTACTACATTCTACGTACAGTTCCTCACACTCAGTAATGCTGCGTCGATACAGGAATAAAATAGCCAGAATAAGGGACCCCGTACTGACCCCACAAACATAGTCAAACAGTTTGTAGATCGGTTTTCCACAATGTCTCTCCATTTCCCTGAGAGTCTGCAGAGCTACCAAACCTCTGAAAAATTCACCAAAGTATTTTATACTAGGTTACTGAGTCACAGGATTATTACAGAAAGGATTCAAGGAAGGTGCTGACATTTTGCTCTTTAAAGGGAAATAACTCTACTGTAACAGAACAGGAAGAAATCACATCATTTCAAAATAATAAGTTCAATTTCATGCTCTCTAAGGTGGATATTTGCTATATTTTGATTAAAGAAATGTCTAATGTTAAATTGTTTGTTTGTCTGTCCATTTCTCTCTTTCTTTTCTTTTTAAATTTCAAACTTGATTTGTAATTTGAATCTCACTTTGTGCCTCCTCCGTCTATAGTGAGTATGTTGACCCCCTGACCTCTGGGCGGATGGACATGTCCCATCAAGGTCAGAGCCTGGGAAATCTCACTCAGAGCTAACTCACTGGACGTGGCCATCTGCATCCGGAGAAGAACTGGTAGCACTCCATGCTTAAATACAGAAAGGGATATAACTAATCATACAGAAAACAATCACTTCACATTTGCTTTCAAGAAATATTAAAAGTTACTAATGTGCTCACAATGCTAAACATTCATGACTTATAAAGCATTGAAAATGTTTATTTCTTAAATTAACAGATACCTTCATAGCAGTTTGTCTTTCATCAGGATATAATATAAGATGGTGGCAGAAATCTTCCAGACGTTTCAGCTTGGAGTCTGAAGATTCTGCCCGGCTTAGTAACTTGACGTGCTCTAAAGTTTTTCGTGATATAGTAGAGCGTGATACATAGTCTTTCCTTACAATCACTTTTTTCTTCACTTCTACTTGTGTGGTAGGATCCTTGGCAGTGGTGGCCCAGAATCTGTCTAGTAAATGCCTCAGCCCTTTGTCCTCGGCCTGACTTTTTGGAATGGAAGCATTTTCACTGAGATTTTGTTCCAGTTCTTTTTTTGTCAACTTGACTGGTTCATATTTACTTTCAGTTTCTGCAGTTGGGTCATAAAATGACAACACTGAACTTTCTTCAATTTGTGATGAAAAATCTTTTGATACAACTTCATTATTGTCTTCTTCTGGAAAAGTAACAGCTTTTTTCTTCTGAAACTTTTCCTTAATAGATAAGGATGGTGCTTTATCTAGGTAATCTTTTACAATGCTTGGAGTCTTGAGAATTTTGCTGGAAACATCTCCATATGTTTCTTTTAATTTGTCTGTGAATTTTAAGGCACTGGTAATTCCTATCCGATTCAAGATGTCTTCTTTTTTATTCCGTGTCTGACCAAAATGGAATTTTTTCACTGTTTCAGGATTGATATTTTTTTGTGAATATGTTTGACTTGTTTCTATATTTTGATGAAAGCATTTAATACTCAAAGGGCCCCCTAATGTGTTCTCAATTATTTTAGGACCTGAACATGATGCCCGCAGCACTGACATTCCCAACAATCCTTAGAATTTTCTGGAAAAAAGTAAAGAACACATAAATTTTTCAAACAAAAACTATGCATATAACAATAAAACCTTAGGCTTATTTATTAATATTATTTCTAAATGTCTGTTACTCTGTAAACAATCACAGTGCAAAGGTGGCTGTTTCGGGTTAAATTGAGATATCTGGGTTAATAGGTCAGATAAATGTTTTGATTCAGATTCCGTCATGTATTAAAATTTGAAAGGTTTCGAATATGCTTGATAAAGTAAATAAAAAAAAATGTTTCATTTGTATCAATATTATATCGTAATACTATATTAATAAGATAGGCTATATACAAACAGAATCTTGCATTCTTGGCAATTTTCCATGTACTCTGGGTATTTGGGACAATCTAGGGCCCTTAGGATGAGGGTGTTAATAAAAAATAAATTATAATAAAGACATAATTCAGAGATGAAACCACACAACAAACATGTTGACAATATCTAGGCTAATCTATTAGAAATATAGCAGTTTAAACCATGATCAAATCAGCACAACCACCCAATCTTACTCAACTGCTTTTTCTGAATTTTCAGAGGTGAATTCCTCTTTCCAATATTGTACATTCAAAAGTACAAAAATGTAAATAATGGCTAAAAAAATTCAGTTGGATTACGACTATCCTTCTTACCTGTTATTCTAATACAAGTCTTCCGAAATACTTCTTGATGTTTACAAACGTCAATGTTGTATATAAATACCTAATGCGTCACGAAATATGGTGTGACTGTATGACCTGTTGAAAAGCGCCCTCTGATTGGTCAATACGAAACAAGGCGATTAAAACGTTACGAATCATTTTGATGTTTTGTGTCATTTTAATAGCACTTTTTCAAATTTGTTTAATTTCATCCTTACTATGAGCTACGATATAAAACGAAAATTTTTCAAAACCCAATTCCAAAGTCAAAGAAATTACGTTTCTAAGTAAAAAGAGCCTATTGCCACACCCACTTACTTAACCAATGACAGATAAGTTCTTAGTTTCAAGTCAAAATCACCAAAACGCTTCAATCAAAGGAGTATGCAAGTTAAAAAATATTCTTTTTCCCAACACAGACTGTTTTGAACACATGTGCAAGTTTTGGTATGTTTATTGTTATGTTTTGTTTTCCTGTCCGGATAAGGAATTGTAATAAGATTATGAACATGCCAACACCGACATTAAGACTAAATAATGACATGTAAAAGTTTTACTTATATTTTGGCTATACGTTAGTCTGCATTTTCATTTAATTTTTTTTTTTTTTAAATTCCCTTACAAAAGAACAAAGACAATTTAGTATTTAAATTGAATCCTACATAGATATATAGTGTACCATGGGCATAATTCTGATACTGTGTCATGAAATCTGTTACAAAAATGATTAACAAATTGTTTTTTTAATTTTTAAATTGTAGATAGAGTCTAGCAAAGTTAAAATGTTGACACCAGATTTTCAACTGAAGCAAGATGCAGACACCCTGACTATTATCATCAAAGCTCCACATGCACGGGTATGTTTTCCTGATGGTCTCAAGTTTATTTACAGTCACTGTCCGATACACTTTTTCTGTCATATGTCTTAGCCTGTCTTGATCAAACCCAAGTCTAGGCGTACATGTAATACATGTAAATAACATGTAATACATGTAAATGGTAGAGTACCCGGTTAACCGGGTTCAAAAACCTTAAGAATACTGAAATCGGTACTCGGTTACTCGGATGTATATTTTAAAATATTTCTTAACTTATTTATTAATGCATTAAACTATCTGTTTTAAAACGTAAAATGCTCATTACACTTGTACGTACAGTAATTAGGGTTTGCCTAAATGATTAATGGCAGTGTTTATACAGTAACTGCAATATGGGAGGTCACCTTCGGCTGCCTTCTTCCCTTATTTTTTGTTTGGCTTTAATTATTTGTTTTCACTGAACATCGTTTAAGATCCATTATGTTTTAAATTAAAATAAATTAGATAATTTTGTCACACTCTCCAAGAGAGAAAAACACGGGAAAAAATGATATTACACGTGTGATTGTTGATATGGTTTTGTTTGATTACATGAAATACAACTGGTTGAAGGCAAAGGGTTAAAAAAAAAACTGATGTCCATCGTTGCATCAAACTACAAAATACTGTAATATTATATAAATACGGATACAGGTCAACAAGTGTACTAAAATCGTAAATCCGCTCTGTTAGGAGAACTTGATCAAGTTCAAGTTGATACTGTACGTAGCTCTGACGACTGATACCTGGTTGTCAAACGCAACAAAGAGTTACATTACAGACTATTACGGAGCAAATTATGTTTTTTAAACAAAAACACTGTCAGTGTGAACAACTTATGATTTTATTTCTTGTGTTTATCTGATAAATAGATTGATAAATAAATTGAATTTAAAAATTGTTATATTAAATTTCGTCGGGCACGAAGTGCTCATCATTATTACAACAGAAATAAATTAATTTTACGGATAAGCCTCCTATCAGTGCATCTGGTTTTATTTCTACAAGAGTTTACCATGTTTTACAGTCTTCAATTTACTTGTTCATATTTATTTACACTTTTACCGAGTACCCGGGTACTCGATCAGAAAAACGTCCGAGTAACCGAGTATTGAAAATTGACCGATTTGACATCCCTACATGTAATACATGTAAATGGTAGAGACCACTGATTCAAAAACCTTAAGAATACAGGGCAAGATAAGTGCATTTAGCTGATTATATACTGGAAGACCTGAATTGTTGCCAAATTAATAGAGCACTGCAATATTTATGAGAGGTCAATTGGCAGATCAATTAAACATTCTTCTGCTTTGTTTTTAAGGAGGCTGGGGGGTCAACAAATTAACCACAAATTAACCATCAGATTTAACTTATTTTTCTTAAATACGGTATCGTAAGCTGTCTAATATCATTTGGCAAAGAAAAAATTCATACATTTTAGTTTTAAAATTTGATCACTTTTGTAAATCTTTATATAGAGCTCTTCTTTTAAAGGAGATCGCTTTAGTCTGAAAATGGCTGCCACCCCCAGCCTCTTTAAAGTTTTCCATTTAAACTTTAATACACTGTACAATGGTATAACGTCACAAATGGCATTGCTTACTCATAGAAATACAATTACACATTACATAGTCACAGATGAAAACAAGAGAAAAAAACATGTTGATAAAAATTTTTTATTTTTTTTTTATTTTGAAAATTAATAAAATAAACACTGTGTTATTGGTGTATGAATCCTTTTGTCTGATATTCAGAATAGAATTCAACTGTTGAAACTGTCAATTTATACAATTTACAAATTACAGGTAACAGACACTGAAATCTTTATAGAAGGTGATGAGTTCAGATTTCACTCTAAACCATACTTTTTAAGGTATAGTATACATGTAAATTATTAAGAATACTTAAAGAAGTGGTGATTAATTCCATATACACTGTATATTGATTTAAATTTTCCAGTTTGATTCAAGTTTCTCACTGAGTTTGTCTGGCAATAAAGTTTGTATCAATTGTAACTGAATGTTATATCTAGTAAAGTGATATTTCTGTATGACTGTAAAGAAAAAATACCCATTACAAATCTTCAATTCTGTAGTCAACATCCACCCCTATTTTTTTCAATAATTCAAAATAAAATTTTTAGGAAATAATAAAAAAAATTATTATCTCTAACAGTATATATTGTATGGATGTGGCAAAATGAGATGGGAGTCCCCTTTACTTTTTCTACATGTATCTTAAACTCAGTATTTTCCCTTGACTTGGCCCACTTGAGATTCATTGATAAGATTTTGCTTAATGTTCTATTTTTTTTTTACTTTAATTGACATAAGTTCTCGATTATCTGCAATAATGTAGCCCTTTCTGACTTTTAAAAAATTGATATTCACCTTCTCCCCAAAGGAGAGGGCTGCACAGTGTACTTGTTTAGTTTACTAGTGAGGTGATATATACTGATTTCTTTCTATTGTCATGAAGTTTTAATCTTAACTTTGTTTTGGTTGACAGGTTGTCACTTCCCGGGAATATTCTAGAGAACGGCCATGAAAAAGCCAGCTATGACTCGGACAAAGGTTTGGACACACCAAAATAAGCTGACATAGACTATTTAATTACTTTAAAATCATTACCTTTCATGGTGTCAAATAATCATGGGTGTCATGAATATCCTAATCAATGAATTTTTTTCTCTATTGATTATTAAAATGTAGATGGTATCTTTCATAAAAAGACATGTGCCCATGCTCCCCATAAACTTCTCACATTTTAGCTCTCATGTACAATGGCCCACCTCACAAAAATAAATATTTAACCGAAATTCACAATATTACATGTGCAAGGATACATCATGTACCTAGAGGCTGATATATGCATGTGCACATATTTTCATGATGATATTGATATCAGTGTTGAGTTTTTAGAATTTTTAAACACATATACAGTTGAACTTTGATATTGCAAACTGATATCTCAAATACCATGGATATATCAAAGCGACTTAGAGGTCCCAACCACTTATTCTTTTACCTTAGATATTTTGAATCCTTTATATCTCAAAGGATACCTCTGTCCCACTGAGTTTTTAATCATCTTTTGTAACAATGAGTACAGTGTACATTAAAATTGTTGAATATGGACATTTACAATGAATTATGTATTGTATAATTAATCCTAGGTGTGTTCACAATCGAGGTTCCTAAAGAAACACCAGGAGAAACGTTTGAAGGACTTGACATGATAACCTCACTTCTGACTCCAAAGACACAGAAAAACAACAAACCCTTAATAGAAGTCTTTGGGAATGGTAGATAAGTTACAATAACTTAATTTCATTTTACTGTTTTTATTTATTAAAAGAAGAAGTGTAAATGATTTTGAACCTAATAAATCAGGTGACAATGAGGAAGACAGATCTCAGCCTGATGAGGAGAAAGAGGAGGATTTTGATTGGTTTGTGGAGCAAAAGCCTTATAAAGAAACTGAACTCTCATTGGATGGTCCAAAGTATGGATTTGCCAATCAAAAGTCTGGAGTGTTTAAAAGATTGCAGGTTTGTTGTTTTTTAATAACTGCAAGATTAATAAATGATGTTGAATATTCAATATGCATATATTAAATAAGTCTGAAATAAGGCTTTGAAGTTGTATGCATGGTCATTTATTGCACTTACATGCTATTCCAGTAAAAATTACATATTTATCAATAAATGGATCAATTTGGTCAAATTTATATGATTTAATCTCAGCTATATCATTATTTTCTAGTTTGTTAATGTAGATGTTTTATTTTATTAAAAAAAATAATCATATTAGGATTTTTGAACTAAGAATGACTGTCAATTGCTTGGAAAATAATTTTCTCAGATGTTTCATTTAGTTTGCTCTTTCTGGCATATGCATTTCAGGATGAAGTTTATGAAATAGTGGGTTTGTCTGATCCTGAGAACTGCCCACCAACAGACAGACGGACAATGAGAGAAGACGCAGAAACAGAGAAGTTTGACCCAGATCATTACCTGTAAGTTATCAGAAAATGAAGAGAAATAGATAGGCTTCTATGTGCATTTTAATTCATTTGTTATTAATATTTCTTGTGTTTTACTGTATTGAGGCTTGATTGATTCAATTAAGCTATTCTGAGTACTTGTACTGTGAATGATTCAATTTGTGCATGTACTCTGTCGGTCTTCAGTTCAAACTCCCTCACAAATCTGTAAATTAGTATTCTCCTGAGCACTTTCATTACAGGATGTTGTTTTCTCATGGTTCTAATGACTAAAGTAGCAGATTTAGACCTATAGTAAATTTTGACAATTTCTACCAGCTGTTCACATGAAGGTTCCATGTTCAAAATATGATGACGTCATTAGGACATTTTAATTGTCTGATTTTTTAACAGAATTTTCCGGAAGTTTGTCAGATAAAATGTATGCTAATACAATAGTTGTTGACAAAATATCGTTGTGAAAGCTTTTGATTTGATAAAGTTATAGATGATTGAAAGTGTAATTTTTTTTGACACCCGTACATTGTATGTATACAATACTTTAAACATGTAAGTTATTCATGTTTTTCTGAGATTTTACTGACATTCATGATAGAGCTGATCTGTATGATGATGAGAACATACAACAGATAATGAAGTATGAGCCGCCATGGTGTTTTGAGAAAGAGAAAGAAGACACATCAAAGAAAAGTAAGAATTCCTCACAGTCACTTTTGTGTAATTCAATATCTTGCATTTGTATTTTACATATTGATGTCTCTGTAACCATGTCAACCATAATCTTTTCACATTTTTTCAATCCATGGGTCTAAATCCTTGGGCCATCTATTTTCACATAATTTTGTGGTGATTATGTGAATCATTTTATTTTTTTTCAGTTGAATTCACTGATGAGGAACTGCATAAGATGAAAGGTTTGCCCAAGAAAGAATGTATCTTTTTAATTTTATTTGTAGTTATTACCTACATGTATTATAATTATTCATTTGTGTGAGCAATTTCTTATTGTAACATATTGATTTCTGTATATTAAGAACTTTTACTTTTAACATAATTGCATGTACAAAAATGAGTCAATATTTATGCAACATTTTACTTGAAATACTGTAGATCAATTTATTTTTCACTAGAAAGCTATCTATTGTTTATTTACAAGCGAGACAAAATTTTCATGAGATGTTGTGATTAATGTATACAGTGTATAATCCTTACCAATATAATTATTCTCAAGAATAAATTTTCTGTGAGCTGGTAGACTTTTTCTTGAAAATATAGTTCTTGCAAATAAAAAGTGATTCACAGTATATATGTATTTGACCTTGCTAGTCTCCTTTGAGTGAAATGTATTTTGATCTTAATGAAATAAGATTTATTGGATGAAGCCATGGTTACAACATTGTGTCTGGGTTTGATTGACATTCTCTTTGGTTACGCCTACAATTTTCGAATAAACGAGGGTGAAGACAATGTAAGTAATTCTAACACATGCAGACTTGTTTTACAGGTAATCTCAATAAAGAACCAGTAATGTATCGCTATTGTGGCTACCTCAAGGTTCAAATGGACCAGGAAAAGTGTTTTTGACCCAGTTCTTGAAAAGTGCTTGAATTTTGACAGTGTTTTAGAAAAAAAATGAACCTCAGCAAAAAAGCCCATGAAAAGTATTTACATTTTTAGCTCTGCTGTCAGTTAAATAAGATAACAATGACATTGTGAAAATTTCAATCAATTCAATTTGTTGTGTCATTTTTTTTATTTTCCTGAATGATTTGTTCAGAATTGTTAGGAAAGTTAAATTTGATAATTTTTTTTAAATCATGTTAAATTTTCACGATTAAGAACATGAATTCTCTGAGCAATGTAACCTGTAAGCCTTTTGTTTCTTTTAAATCAGGTGGAATCTGGATGGACTATCTGCAAACTAAGTGCCACTCTTTCCTGGTTAGATGTAAGTCAAGTAAATGTCAATGATGATCTTAGAAGGCTAAAAGTTGATAATAGTTTTATTAATAGTCTTAATTATAGGTCTTATGGGACAAAATTTATTCTGTTATAACTTTGTAAGTAGGAAGAAAAGGTAAAAAAATAATCACATCTTGAAAATCTCTCTCAGTGGATACAAAAGTAAAGACACTGTTTTGTACTTTAGACCTTTACCAGTATAGAGGAGGTCATGAGGTCATGCATGAGACGTAGTCTATGTTTTCCCCTGTACAGACACTGGCAGCTCTCAACAACAGTTCTAAAGGACGTCTCCAGAATAATGGCCTCTGGTATAAGCTGGAGTTTATCTATTTTTTCCTAGGATTTTTTTTGAAACTTTTGTGGAATGGGACTATTGAATTTCATGAGAAAATCACAAATTGGTTATAATGAAGTACAGTCAAACATTATTATGGAGAAAAATTTTAAGGTATCTAGGGTTTTGTATGGAATCTTGACCACGCAGTTCACTATCGCATCATCGAGGTTTGGGTCAATGGTGCGAAGAAGCGATAAAGCGATGGTGCGATTGCGATGGTG